>NC_092208.1:89133646-89195600 GCF_043381705.1 Parasteatoda tepidariorum
AAAAAAAAAAAAAAAACTAATGTTTATATTATGAATCGTCAAGTAAGATGGTTTCTATTAGACTTTAATCTTCGTTTTCTTCTGAAAATATGGTAATTAAGAAACTGAGATGTTAAGCTGTAAAAAATTTTTTCAAAAATTAAGATCGATTTTTACTTTTTCTGTTTTGTTTTTGTATATTTTCTTTCTTTATGTCATTTTTGTTATAGTAATGCATTTTTAAAAGCGTTTCTGATAGACATTATCTTTTTTATTAATTTTTTTCCGGAAAATATTATATTTAAAGTTGTGGTGGCTCAGGGGTTAGAACGTTTGCCTTCCTATGAGGTGAACCTTGTTCGAATCCCAGAGATGGCTGATCGATACAAATTCTGCAGACGGCTCGCACAGTGCTGAGGTAAAATATCCTCAGTGGTAGTCGGATCATAGGTTAGAGTCCGCTTGTCATCGGGCTAACCATGGGAGGTTTTTCTCTCCATGCAACGCAAATGCGAGCTAGTTTCATCAGAAAGTCCTCCACGAGGATAAATTTCTCTCAACGACGGTTATAAAATATTATTTATAGCATTGAAGTTTTGTTTTAAGAATTAACGAAATATTTTTTCCTACATTTTTTTTCAACTTAAGTTTTCTTTTCAATGTAGCAGTTGGCCAGGTTTTTATCCAAGTTATTTGCTTCTCTTAATTATTTTAAAACCTAATTATCTTAAAAACATTTCTATAAAAAAACTTTTTTCCCCTTTCCAATATAGCTCAGTTTTGAATATTTTTCAATAATGACAACTAATTTAGGTATAAAAAATATTTATCAAGAATTTTTTTTTTTAAATGTTGCTTTTCGGTATTCTGCGAAATCACTATTCCTTACATCCCGATAATGGAGTCCAGTTCGTCGTGCAGACACATTTAATTTAAATTATTTTTTACTTGAAGTGAAAAAATGGTTCAAAAATTGATTTATTACGCCATTTTTATCATCATATACCAGTAATAATTTAATAAGTACTAATGTGGTTCATTAGACACCCCACTTCACATCTCCTGTTCATTTAAAAGGTTAGAAAATTTACTTGTTAATAAACACCTACAAAATAAGACATGCGAATTTAGATGAATTAAAATTAAAAAGTGGGCAAATAAATTAGCCGTTCTATAATAACTTGACAAGAAATTCAACCTATTACCTAAATCTAAAATTGTATTGCCTCAAAATAAAAAAATGGCCAAAAAAAGCTAGTTTATTTTTTAAATTACTATAATTACATGGTAGATTTTTGTAAAATGCAAAATTCATTATAATTACTAAATGATAAAAGGTAGTGGTCGGAACTAGCGCACAAGTAGAGAAATTACTGTAGTCGCTACTTTTTTTTGTAATGTGTAGTGTAGTTCGCTACTTTTTTAAAAAAGTAGTGAAGTGAGTAGTACGATATAAAAAACAGTAGTTTGTAGCGATTCCTGGTAAACTACTTTTATTGTTAGTTTAGTAAAAAAATTTTTAAAAAAAACGGTTCTAAAGCATTTAATTTTTCGAATTTCATGGCCACACAATTTCGCAAGTCCGCCAATGGAAACAATGAAAATGACCCTCTGTGGCTGCAGTTGCGCGTTAACAAGATTTACGTATTTGAATATCACGAATAGCTTAATATTTAAATTAACCATTACGAAAAAAAGATAAGTAATCACTTGGGTCACAAATGTACAGTGCGAAAAAAACAACCAAAATAACTTTTGATCTTATGTTAAGATGTTCAAGGTCTAGGATTTAATATTAACGGCTGAAGGAGGTGATCCGTTGAAAAGTTCCGACCGCTTTTGCTCAAATTTTTTATTTTGTCATGTAAAACTTTATTCTTTAAAATGATGCAAAAAATTTTATATCTTACAACTCAACATTTTTTCGACCCTTATCAAATCAAATAAAAAATATTTACTAAAATAAACTTTTTGCATGGAATTATCTCTGGATAAACGAATTTTATAATTGCGGGAAATTTTTTTTTTTTAAATTTACTTAAAAAGTTCTCGAGATAAAGTAAAATACGCAGAGTAAGGGACTTGGGAGCGCTTCCCTGACCGAACTATTGGGATCAAATTTTGGGGGTCTGAAATCCGAATCCGTCAAAAAGATGGCATGTTTATTCAGAAAAAGTACGTTTTTGTGTCTGATTTCGTAACTTGAATTATCGTCTGCACTTATTAATTAGCATATTTGAGCTCACCCCCTTGAACCATTAAGAATGCATAAGATCTAATCATTTAATCATAAATTATTCAGGGTAGTCTTTTGTTTTTAAAGCATTGTACACTCGTGAAACATTAATGTTATTTCAAAGGTATATATTTTCGAAGTACTTAATTTCTTAAAAGGAAATAAAAGAGCGTTAAACAATTAAAAAATTTCATTATTTCGTTTTTCCAAAATTAAATATTCGTTGTCTAGAAAGGCATAAAAAGTAATATGAATAAATTCGAAAGAAAAAAAATTTGGGGAATAAATTGGCTCATGTATTCATGAATAAATATTTCTTAATGACTCCCTTATATTTAACTCTCCTTTAAGTAGCGAAGTAGTTAAGTTACTACAATTCCAAAGTAATTTGTAATCACTACAAACGTCGTTGTCGTTACTACATTTGTAACAAATGTAGAAAACTAGTAAAATAATGCAGTTTTTCTGACCACTGGTTAAGGGCTATTAAAGACACCTCTCCCACAGTCAAAATTTTTACACAAGTAAAAAAAAGGTAGTACTTACCTTAATACAGGAGTTGAAATTAATGATGGTTCTTTTGTTTGAGACTGCTAAAATCTCACTCAGGCCACCAAAAAATAATTATCAGTGATCCTCCAGGCCAGCAATTGATGTAAAGGGATTAGTTTAAGTCTCTATGCTATTTAGATTAGTTTAAGTCTCTATTTTTGTCATAAAAAAAGTATATTTCATAATTGTGACACCGCTCATTTCCTGTGTTTCATTTTCCCTTCATTAACTCTTTTTAAAAAAGAAAAAATACTACTTATCCATAAGTCCGCACCCATAAATTCAGCCATTTTATTTATTAACTAATTTATTTAAATGAAAAAGTGCTTTCATTGGAGACTAACTGCTTGCTTCAGCACAAATATCAAAAAATCTAATAGAGCACCGGTATTTCAGTTAAAAATGTGTATGGACATTTTAATTCAAAATTCTATCTCAATTATCATCTGTTTCAATTCTTTGAAAATTGTAATTTTATTAAAATCATGCAGAACTGTTTTTTTTTTTTCATGTAAAGTCAGTCTTTAATTCGTCTGAGAAAAAAATGATGGCTCAAAATGGACTCTTAATTAAGTCAGCAAAAGATGAAGTCTTTTTAGATGACGAAATAAAAAATGAAACATGCAAACCTTGGGAGATCCTCAGGTATAAAAAGACATGGTGGGAAATCATAAGAATGCATAATTAATAGAATGCATAATAAATTCAATGCCAGTGATGAGGAATCAATTTATAGTGATGATCTATGGCAAAGGGGTTGCTTTGTGTGTGTGTGACTCAAAATTTTATAATAATGGATATACTTTTCTTGTATCGTTCATTCATGAAGAACAGTGTTCATCTGGAATCTGTTACTGTGAATGACCGAAATTGGTGGTTGTTGACTATCAGTCACTTTGGTAAATGCCCAAAATAAATACTGTAGTCAAGTGACACTGCCTGGTATACCCTACACGGATGTTTCTTTAAGGTTCAGTGCCATTTAACCGGTACTTCGAACGCTGATGTTTCCCCTAATCTACCCCAAGCAGATATTAGAATATCAAATATTTCGGACATTCTCCAAGGCGACTATGTGACCGTGGACATTCACTGACGAAAGTAAACATCTTGATTTCGTTCATTCACGGAAACATAGAGAAATAGTCTTTCTTCTGACTGCACCCCATATGGTAAACAGATTTTTAAAAAAATTCTGAGTTCATAACTGTCAACAAACATGGTAAAAATTCAGGTTTAATAAAAAACTAACTTGAAAAATAATTCTAAAAAAAAAAAAAAAAATNAAAAAAAAAAAAAATTACTTATTGTCTTATACTTCATTAAAAACACAAAGCATAGGAATTCCATTTTCCATACTGCTAAAGATAAAGTTAAGTAAAAAATGCATTAGTTGTTAAAAATGTTTTAATGCTTAACGAAAATCAACAGTGAAATAAAAAGTTTAAAGTTGTTTCGCAGTTTATTGTCATGTCTATGACACGTGTGACAAACTACTTTTACACTTAAAATTTAAATGCAATGAAAATATGAATTTGAATATATTTAAAATCATTGACACTCATTTACAGAAGTATACTGTCAACGTAAAAAAATAAGTTTAAAATAAATTCTTTGAATTGGCTTAATTTATTGATTTACTTCAAACATTATATTTACTTAATTCCAGCGCTGTCTCACATGTGACACTTGGTTTATTTGTTATAATGAATGTATTTTATGACTTTGAAAAGAGTTTATTAGTCTTAAAAAATAAAGTACTGTTTTCACTTCATAAAATTTCTGTTTCCTGAAAGTTTGTAAATATATTATGATACAAGTGGTAGAAAAAAATGACCAAGAAATTGTCCCACACAACATATAATGATGATTCCCTCATGAGTAAACTAATTATAAGTTACAAAATATATAATGATTGCATAAATGAGTTAATTTTTCAATCAAATCAAGGGTTTAAACAAATTCCAATTAATATTTATTATTTTTAGAAGAATATATCTCCTAATTACACATCTGTGTGATTATATTATAATTATTTTTAGTAAATCTACGTCCTATACTCCATCCATGAAGCCGAGTGTCAATAGAAAGATTAGTTTCGAATTTTGGTCTTGTTCACATAAAACTGAAAAAATGAACTTAAGAATATAGAGTGCTTCAAAAAATTTTTTGTAATTGCATGCTTTGAAGAAAGGAGGATTTGGATGAAAATTGATAATGCATATAATTAATAAGATGATTGTTAAATGTTTATTTTTGTTATAAGAAGATTTTGCATTTTTAATTTCCATAATTAAACAAATTATAAAAAAATTGCAATTTCGCACATTTTATACCTATTTGTTTAATATTTTCTACACCAAAATTTAGGTTTTTGACAGTAAATGTCAAATCAAAGAGTTAAATGTCAAAATAATTCAAGAATATATATGATTTAACACTTGTCAATTCTGTACATAAATACTTCATATTTTAGGGTATTTGGCAATTGTCAGAAACTTGCTAACCCTGGTGGGTACACATTTTATTATAACTTTAATTGTTAAATTTAAAGAAACCCAGACTTAATAAATCACTTTTCATCAATACTGTTCTTAAATTGACAATTAATTGTAGAATAATCTTATTTTAAACATTTAACATTATTTGAATAACTTATGCGAACAAGCATCTGACATTAAATTTTAGATCTTAAGAGGTGTGAAAAATAATTTAAACCATACATAAAAACAATGAATCATACCTAAAAGCTAATGAAATTAACTACTAGAAGAATTTTCTTAAAAAGCATAAAAAGTTGGCAGCCCGATTAATCTTTCCATATCGTGATCTGCCATGCCAATTACAATTGACTTTAAACAGGGAGAAATAAAATAAAAAAAAAAACATGTAGTTAATGTTTGCCATAGGGTAGTATGAGTTATGCCCTTCCCCTTTTTACAATTTTTTTTTTTCAGTTTCTCACAGGCCACTGACCTCAAGTTGCCTCGGACGTATATGCATATTTTTATATATTTTCTAAAACTATTTTTAAACAAGAACATCAGAAATTTTTTTTATAAGTAATTTCAATATTTGTAGAAAACATTGAACACTAAAAAATGCTGAATATTTAAACTGTACATTACTATACGTTAATAATATTCAAACTTATTATGGAATCACTTTTAATAATTTATCCAATTAGTAATATTTTGCAATTTACAGCATCTGAGGGTAAATACAACTTTTACACGTAGTTAGTGAATATTTTCACTATATCATGCATCAAGGATAATTTTTTATCATTTATTATGAAAACTGTTAATAGCAAAAATTAAACAAGTAGAGGTGCAATCATATTTTCCTAATCTCATCAGTTATTACACGGAGAGATAAATTTAAGCTTATAATGAAAAGAATTTTTTTTTGTACCTCAAGAGAAAGTGCATATTTAATAACCATCTAGCAAATATATCTTAATATTTGATGCAATAAATTTTTCTCACTTCATAAAAATATCAGTAATATCAAAATACTTTCAATAGATGCATTATCTTAAAAACAATGGATATTTGCGAAAGTGCATAAGTTTGCTGCATAAATAAGTTATGTATTTGGTTACATACTAATGTTGAAATTTGTCTAGATGAATATGCACATTTTATAAGCCTTCATAAAAAATTTTGTAGAATAAGATTAGCTGGTTAAAAAACTAAGTCATTTTCTTTGAAATTCTAAAAAGAGAAATTAATACTTTGCTATAAAATTTAAATGTATTGATTGCATCCTTTAAAAAAATTCAACTGAATATGCAGACTAACAAAAATTATGAACTTTCTTCAAAATAAATTTTCTCTAATGAATAAATAATATCAATCTAATGCATATGTAAATAATTTAATTAACTAGAACTTATTATAGAGAGATTTATAAGAAACATTTCATAAAAGTAAAAAATTAGAAATTGAAAGTGCATAAATAAAATAGAAAATTCCATAAAATATAACTTTATTTAAACCATAAATAAAGGAAAATTTTGTTTAACAATAAACATTATACCATAGAATATTAAGTTTGGTTAGAGAATGTGATATGCAACATTAAAATGCCAATTTATAAATTGATGTTCAGAACACATGCAACTTCAAAAACAGCGTTAACAGAGCTATCTAAACAAAACAAAAGAAAAAAAATTACACTACTCAATACACAACATTTGCTGTTCCTCGTAACATAAAAAGGATGAAAATCGAATGATGATACATGAAGATTATCAAATTATAATACACATGAATTAATGAAAGATGCAGATGAATATGTGCTAAAATTCAATTAAAATTTAATAAAAATATGCACATTTCAGTGAAAGACAATAGTCATGAACATTAGTACATATGAGTAATAATAATTTACCTTTCAAAAGATGTTTACACAGTTTCAAGTCCATAAATTAACCATCTTCGAACGATAACACAGTTCACGAAGGAAAAAAAAATGTCAACGTCCAGTGACAATTTGAAAAAGAAGTTGGTCTCACATTTACTTCTTCGCCTTTTTGGGGGCTGCTTTCTTTTTAGGTGAAGCCTTGGCTTTTTTAGGTTTTACAGCTAATTTCACTGCTTTGGGTTTCTTCGGAGAAGCAGCTTTTTTTGCAGGTTTTGCTTTCTTAGCAGGACTCTTCTTAGCCGCAGGTTTGGCGGCGGCTGTTTTCTTAGGTTTAGCTGCTTTTTTAGGAGTAGCTGTTTTAGCCTTTTTAGGTTTGGCTGCCTTGGTCGCTGCTGACTTCTTAGGTTTGGGCGCAGAGCTGCTCTTTTCTTTAGTACCAGTGCTGATTTTAAAAGATCCGTTGGCTCCTTTGCCCTTGGTTTGTACGAGACTCCCACCAGCGACTGCAGATTTGAGGTATTTTCTGATAAAAGGTGACATTTTATCAGCATCCACTTTGTAGTTGGCGGCAATATATTTTTTAATTGCAGCAAGCGATGAGCCTCCTTTTTCTTTTAAGGCAGTGATAGCCGCGGGAACCATCTTTGCGACGGGTGGATGAGAAGGCGCAACTTTCGGTTTTTTTGCCTTCGCAGTTTTGGTTTTTTTTGGCGTTGCAGGAGCAGCTTCAGTGCTTTCAACCATTTTTAATTACTGAATGAAGAATTCGTTGATAAAAACTAATAATCGGTCAACAAACAGAACGACGTAACGTCCAGAGTAGCGTGAAAGAGATTTGAATCGAAAACACGTTCAAGGCAGGCGCAGCTTATATAGAGTTGTAGCGGACCTCGCGGAAAGCTGTAAACAGAGAGCGCACCGTGTCACTACTCTTGTTCGAAACGATCGGACTTTCGCTCAAAGATTGTGTTTCTTCATCGACTTTGAAGGATGTTAAATACTTTGAATTTATTCAAAATATTTTGTTTGATCATTGTATCGTTATAGAACAGTCTTGTGAACCATTTTCCAATCCAAAAATATTTTATTTTAACCGCATCTTTTTTAAAAAACGTTCTTTCTGACGAGATCGATGAGCGAAAATTTATAAGTCTCTAATTGTTTCTCGTTTTTCTTGAAAATAAAATTTATTCATTACTGATCTATTACATAATTATAAATTTTGAACAGTTTTAATTTGGTTTTTTAAATCCTATTACAGTTTAAAGCCTCGAGAAGTTGATGAAAGTATTTTTTTTCGAGGTCACCTAACACACATCAGAGCCTTCACATCAAATCTGGGTCGCCATTACTTTAATGTTGTAACGATTTTTTTTAATTTAAATAAATTTTTTTTCATATTTTAAGTTATATTTGTAAACGCACGGTGTTTAGAGGATATTTGGCGACATTTAATATTTAAAATGATATAAATAAACATTAATAAAGCGAAAAAAAGCTTATTTCACACGAATGCTTGGGTTAACTGATTCTGAAGTGATTTGATGTATTGTAAAAATTCATAAAATATGTGTCAATTAAATTTTCGAAATAAATATGTTTAAAAGTTCTTTTTTTGTTTATATTTTACATTCGAGTAGCTTCAATGTTATCGAAGCTTTAGAAACAGAATTATTATTTCATTTTTAGAAATAGTTTGAATAAACACATATTGTTTTAGTCAAATGTTAGTAAGGAATATTCAAACATTTAGTTTTGTCTCTTTCTTTTAAAACTCATATTTTTAATATTTTTTCCAAATTAATTAATATGCAGTATATATTTTGTTAAAACTGTATTAAGCTTTTAATAATACAGTTAATAAAAATAAAGTTTTTTCTTTTTCTGTCTACATTTATGACTAAGTGTAGTGATGAATAATAATATAATGGTTATGTCTAGGACAAAGAAAAAAAAACGTTTGTTATGACTTTATTTATATTTAAATAATTACGTTTCCAAGGAATTTGATTAAAATTAGATGGTTATTTTTTTTAAAAATTCCTTTCTCATTATGTTATATTTACTTTTACAGCAATAATTGAATCCTGATCATGAATAATAAATAGTGTAGAGTAAACATTTGACTTCTGTGAATGTAATTTAGAACATATTGTAAGACTTTTTGTGAATTTACAGATTTTTAAGTATTTCCCACATGTATTTATAATATTGTAAAAAAAGGTTTTATAAGGAAGAAAAAAAAAACGAAAATTTAGACGAATTTAAATTGTTAGTAAATTTTTTAATACACGAAATTATCAGTGAATACTGTAAATTCGTGTAAAAGACAATTCCAAGAATTTAAAAGCAATTCTGAATATTCGTTAATTTTACAAATTGGTGACATTTTATTTATTTATTAATTTTTAATTAAAATAAGACTAAAAAAAAAAATCTTTCATTGAGACTTTTTAAGACTTGGAAAAAAAAAGAAGCTATTTTTTAAATACTTAATATCTTGCGCTGAATTTCAAAAATAAAATTTTAAATTTACTTATTTTGAAATGCAATGTCTAATATGGATAATATATTCATAGAAAAATAGATGCTTCACGCAATAAGGAAAATATGGATGTATTTCCAAGTTTATAAATTCCATTCTCCCATGTTAAAATGACTTGTTTGAAAAGAATAGTATTTTTAATCTCATATTGTCTTTGTATTTCTTATCGAAAGTAAATTTCAGAAAGTAAGGAATATTAATGCTCTGACTCCACTAAAGTTCATAGATATGTGGCTCTAGATGAAATATTGACGCGGCGTGAAATTTTATTATTTTTTGGGAGGGGGTGGAGAAGGGGGCACCGAATTTTTCATCCTTTCGACTTTTTTTGTTTTTGAAAATTATTTTGCTTGCTTAAAATTAAACAATATGTTAAAACTCGAAACCTTTAATATGCATATTACCTCGCTGATTCATTAGGGTAATTCGCTTAAGTGCGGAATCAAGTATTTTCCTCAGGCATTGTGCACATTAATATTTTCTGTATCATTAAAATTTCTCTCATTTGATTTGCTATTTTGTTGATTGACTTGATTCTTTAGATATGAAAAATAACTTTATGACATTATGTTTACTTTATTAATTGTAACAATACCTAAAACAGTTTGGTTCCTTGCTTTTAAAGTGATTGCTGATTATCTCTATGCGCTAATTTTGTTCACTGTAGTTACTTGATTTTTTAAATAGCGAAAGATAAATAACTTATTGAAGCACAGAAGAGTGTTGCAGGATTTACACTTAAACGAGTGACTAATGTGCGGATCATCTAAGTCAGAGCCGACGGGGACCTATGCCACGTGACAGGTGTTTCGATGGTACACGAGAAGATATGTTAAATTATTTTTCTTCACTTACATTTATGGCTTACACTAGAAAAATTTAAAAAAAATTCTAGTAATAGCTGCCATTATAGGTATAGTGCACCAAAAAAATGGACCCGGAATATCTTTTGATCTGGGGTGGCAGCAAAATGTGGTCAGGAGAGCGTTGTTTCTGTGGTCAAGTTTTTCCCGCCCTATCACGATCACTTTTTCAGCGAATTAAAAAAATTTTACGCACACAACGATAAAATTCGTTTGTCTAAAGATAATTCTACGCAAAAAATAAATTTTAGTAAATAATATTATTTTTTATTACTTTATTTAATAATAGTAGTAGAATAATACTAATAAAACTTTATTTAATAATAGTAATAGTATTTTTTGAATTGCAAGGTACACAATTTTAAAATATCTAATTTTACATGGCGAACTGCAAAATTTGAGCAAAATCAGTTGAATAGCTCCTGAGAAATCGAATTTTAGAAAAGTTATATATTTCTCGGGAACTATTTAATCAATTTCGCTCAAACTGTGTATTTAACCATGTAAAATTATATACTTTAAAATGACGTAACAGTTGTATACCTTACAATTCAAAATAATTAAATAAAGTAATAAAAATTAGTAAATATTTACTAAAACTTATTTTATACATGGAATTATCTTTGGACAAACAAATCTTATAATTGTGTGCAAAATTTTTTAAAATTCGCTTTAAAAGTTCTCGAGATATGGCGAAATACGCAAAAAGTAAGATGTCGAAACTTTGGATCGTTCTCCTGATCTAACAATGGGGACCATATTTCCCAGATTGCGACTACCCCCCCTATATTTTGGTGATTAGTAATCCGAATCCGTCGAAAAAAGGTACGTTTAATCAGAAAAAAGGACCTTTCTCGTGTGTTGATTTCGTAAAAGTTAGTTTAAAAAAAGGTATGTTTATTCAGTGAAAGTACGTTTTTATGTCTAATTTCGTATTTTAAAATATCGTCTTCACTCATTCATTAGAATATTTGAGGTCAACCCTTCTAACCATTAAAATTGAGTCCTAGAACGTAAAGATCCGATCATAAGAACAAAAATTATTTTGGGTGATCTGGTTTTTTTGTGTGCACTGATCTAAAAATGAAACCGGAACATCCTTCATAAAAAATATGTTTTCTCTCACATGTCATCGTTCCTTATACCATTACATTTAGGTGTATGAAAGAACAGCTATTATTGCAATCATCGGGGTCGTTAAACATCAGCGAGCAGGGGTCTTAGCTCTCTAGTACAAAATGGAAAAAAGTAAAACCCTAAATGAATTTCTATCGAATTATTCCGCCCTAAACTCAATCTTAATGGTTCGAATGGATGACCTCAAATATGCTAATTAAGGAGTTCAGACGATATTTTAAGCTGCGAAATCAGACACAAAAACGTACTTTCTCTGAATAAGCATACGTATTTTTTTAAAACAGATTTGGATTTCTTTTCCTCAAAAATAAAGGGGGGGGGGACGATTCGCATTCTGGAAAATTAGAGTCCCAAAAGTTAAGGCAGAAAAGTTATCGAAAGTTTGGATCTGTTAATGTTAGTCTCATTTCTTGCGTTTTTCGCTTCATCTTGAGAACTTTTTAAACGAATAGAACAATTTTTGCTTATCCAAAGATAAATAATTCCATACAAAGAATAATTTTTAATAATAATTTATTATTTTATTTAATAATAGTCAAAAAGAGTTGTAAGGTATACTATTGAATAGTCTATGTATTTTTAAATGCCTATTATTAAAGAATTAAAGACGATAAATAAAACATTTAGAGAAATAGAGAGTACTTGGCCACCTACAGGTGTGATCGAGAGTCAGGACTAAGGTCCTATGCTCTCTAAAGAGGTTTAGAAGATGTAGAATTTCAAGTGACAAAATCTGAACGATATCTGGCGAATAATACGAACGAGTCATCAAATTTTAAGAATACAACTTTTTAAAGATTTGTTTTCTCTAGAGCTGTTCGACTGATTTAGTTGAACTTTTTATTTTATCATTTAAAATTGCATACGCTAAAAGGATGTAAAAATTCTTATTCCTTACAATTCAAAAAGTTTTCGTTTATTATTAAATAAAATAATAAAGAATAATTTTTAAAAAATATTCTTCTATATATGTTTGCATCTTCTATGCATCTTCGTATATATGTTTGTATTTAAAAAATAAAGTATTGTTATCTTTGGATTAGCAAAGTTTATAGTTATAGACAAAAAAAATTTCGATTTGTTTAAAAATTTTTCGAGATATTGTGAATTTTGCAAAGCTGTGAAATTAATACTAAAGGGATCCAAGCTTTCGAACACTCTCTTGCCCAACTATTTGTGACCCTATTTTCCAGATTTCGGCTACTCCCATATTTTGAAGGTCAGAAATCGAAACCTATGGAGAAAAATCAAACCATTAAGCTTGAATATACATGTGAAAACCCGATCATTCGATCAAAAGTTATTCGGGGTGCTGTTACCAGATTCATCATGCTCAGGGTTGGGGAGTTTTTCGATTCCAGTTAAGTTAAAAATTCAGGACTTAAAACAGGAAATATAATTCGTGACAATTATTCAAACAAATACTTATATTTACGCAAAAAAGAAAAAATATTTGGATGAACATTATGACGATTATTTAAAACATTAATTATTACATACTTAATTAAACTCATTTGAGCGTTTTACGAGCCTATGTTTGATCGAAGGGTTAAAAAAAAAATCAACGAAAATAAATAAAAGTATGGAAAAATAAGAAATTAAAAAAAAAAAGATTTATTTGTAAATTTCTTTTTAAGTTATTAACTACAAAATCCAAATTTATTTAGCTAAGTTAACTGGAGAAAAAAATAATCCGCGAATGAATCGAGTATATTATTTGTAGTAACAGTTTATAGCTATTCACCCAGTTTTAAAATGTTTTCTTTTGCATACATATATATATATAACATAAAAAGCTTCAACTAATCTTTTAGTGTTATTCCTTTATCTAAATCTTCTTCATTCTAAACAAAATGCTCTTTCTCACACTTTAAAATTCACATCCTGTCTCTCAATCTATTTTTAGTTCAAGTATGCATTCATTAACATATTAACGTTTTTGCTTTTGCATTTAACATTTGGACCAATGATAATTATAAGATTTCCCTTTTTCTCTAAGACGAAACAGTGTTGCCAGATTGGGATGCTTATAAAAATTCTCGCTACTGAAAATCAAATTTGGACTATCCGTTACTTTTCGGGCTGCTCATTATTTTTCAAACGCAACAAATCTTAAAAACGCTCCTTTTTTTTCCCCTCATAGAAATATATGTTGTTTTTTTTTTAATTTTTTCCCTTTCCTATTGTAAAATGATTCTTAAAAGTCTGCTGTTTTTTTTAAAAACCTTTTTTTTAAAAAAGGACATTTTTTTATTGTCGAAAACGCATCCGTTTTAGTTTTGGATTCTTGTTTTGTTTTACTGCGCGGAGTCTATGTTTCAAATCGTAGACTCTTAAAATCGCAAAGATATGCAAAAGGAAAAATGCACGGCGAGTACGATGGGAATTTTTTTTTTTTTTAAACTCCAACCAATATGAACCGTTTAAAATAAATCACGTGACCTTTAATCTGAGTTAAAACGAAACATTGAATTTGACGAAATTTTTAATTCAATGCATAGAAATTTTACTTCTTTTTTTAAAAATTTTATATNGGCTTCAAAATGTACGAATCCGCTACTTTTGGAGCTCCCATTCGCTACTTTTTAATTTTAAGTTCTGGCAACACTGACGAGAGAACATTTTACTGATTTACTTTGCAAAATATATCTCGGGACGCTATATCAGGGGAGAAAATTTTCGTCACAACTTCTCTTTCATCTCCATATCTAATTTAAAATACAGAAAAAGTGAGTTGTGACAAATATAGAGTAAGACATGAAGTTTCAAATATTGAGAAGAAATTTCTAAGTTAACAAAATAAAAATAAATTATGAGAAGATGGCTTAGGATTAAGCAATGAGGAATATCTCTATCAATAATTTGTTTACCTTTTGATAGATCGATATATTTTTTTCTTTCTGAAATTTCATGGCTTAATCTAAGCTTGCCTGTCTCTTTCTTTTAAATATTAAAATGGGGATGAAAGAGAATGAGCGACGATAAGTTTCTACCGTGGTATCGGGTCTTATTAAGGATTGCCAGACAAAAATTACAAATTTTGTAATTTTCATACATATATTTTTTTTAGAAATTCCAGCAAAACTTTTTCAACTTGCTTAAAAGGATGGCTCAGGGGATAGGGTGTTCGCCTCTCTAACCCCAGCGTTGGCTGGTCGATACGAATTCCGCAGCCGGCTCGCACCGACCACAGTGCTAGCGTAGAAATATCCTCAGTGGTAGAAGGATGATCGGTTAGGGTCTCCTTTCTGTAAGCTTAACAGTGGGTGGTTGTCGTGGTTTTCCTCGCCATGTAACGCAAATGCGGGTTAGTTTCATCTAGAAGCTCTCCACGAAGACAAAATTTCTCCCATTACTTGATCCAAGAGTTCCTTGTCTTCTGGATTGGGTTCAAAATGACAAGGCTACGGAGTTGATAATTGGTAGTCGTAAACCCAAAATTGGGTCGGCTGTTCAATGACGGTTATTAAAAAAAAAGAAGAAAAAAAAAGAAGAAAAAAAACTCGCTTTAACGGCTTTGAAAGCATAGGATCTACGCAAGAAGTGATATTAACATTAAAGGGTTCAATCTGCCTATTTGGAACTTATATTCCATAGGGTTTTTAAAAAGTACTTAAAGATGCTTATTTTTGATTTACGTTTTTTAAAAAGTGCTTAAAGGTGCTTATTTTTGATTTACGTTTTTTAAAAGCCCTTAAAGGTGCATTTTTTATTCGGGGTTTGTAAGAAGTGTTTAATTTTCTATCTTTTAAAAAGAGACTTTTTTCTTCGCCGTGTCAATTGTCGTTCTTAATTGCAAGAAATGTTTTTCACAATTTTTTCTGCGATATTTATTAGAAACTAATTATTTTATCATGATTATGTAAAGTTTTTAAAAATGTTTTTGAATTTTATTGATTTTAGGTTTATAAATGAAGAACTTTAAACGATGGAAAAATTTTTTATTACTACACAGATCTTAATTACGATTTTTTTTGTGACAAGTGATAAAAAATATTTTTTTGAGTGCTTAAAAAGCACTTATTTTTTGTTGAAAAATCTGACTACACCCTGATTCCAGATTCCGGCTGAACAATTCAGATCCTTTGAAAGAAGAGGTATTTTTATACATAGATTTGCATTTGTTTTTTTCTAACCTAAAATATCGGCTGTACAAATTAAGTAGAGTATTTAAGGTGTGGCTCTCGAACGATTGAGTCTTGGTTCGGATGGTTAGATCAAAAGTTATTCAGTGAAAAAGTTATACACTTCTTTTTTTCTTTTCTTCTTTTTCACGTCCTGTACAAATCAAAAATTTTTCCAAACTAATTCAATAATTTTAATTAAACTACTAAAGCAATAATTTTTCTTGACAAAAAAATTTACATTTTTCTTAAAAAAAGGAATAAATATGCTTGATTTAAATTCTTTTAATTTAATACTGTTAAAACTTTAAAAAAAAAAAGTGACCTTTAAGGTTCTATACTTTTAGATTTTTTTTTCTTTCTGCTACATCTGGAAGGGGAAAAAATTGTTAGTTAAAGCATTACATTATAAAATGCAACTTTTACACTCAGTTTGCGGAATTGGTTTTAGGTTACATAACAAAGTTAATTTGTAATTATTTAAAATAAAAATTAATAACTTTAAGGAAGGGGTCGGTAGAGCAGATACCAATAATGCTAAAACTGACCTTTTTCAATGTACAGTGTACCAAAAAAAAAAAGAAAAAACGGACCACCCTGAGTAACCTTTTGATATGATCGGATCTTCACGTTCTAGGATTCAATCTAAATGGCTTGAGGGGGGGAGCTAAAATGTGCTAATTAATAAGTGCAGATGATATTTTAAGTTATGAAATCCGCCTCAAGAACGTACTTTTCTGTGAATAAACAAACTTCTCACCAAAATTTCAGGATTTCTGACTCCCCAAAGTATAGGGGCAGCCGCAATCTGGGTTTTACATTTTGCTTAATTCGCAATATCTCGAGAATTTTTTAAGCGAATTGAAAATTTTGTACACAGAATTACAAAATTCATTTATCCAAAGATGCATGCAAAAAATTACTTTATGTTTATTATTTTAATTAATTAAAGCTGAAAATTGAATTGTAAAGTATTAAAGTTTTTGTATGATTTTAAAAAACACAGTTTTATATGGCAAAATATGAAATTTGGGCGAAATCTGTTGTAAAGTTCCTGAAAAATTGAATTTAAAAAAGTAGATATTTCTCAGGAACTATTTAACCGATTGCACTCAAATTTTGTATTTTGCCATGTTATATTATTCAAAATGATGCAAAAAAATTTATACCTTACAATTCAAAATATTTTTGACCATTATTAAAAAAAATAATAATAAATATTTATTGAAATTTTTTCTTCCTGCTTAGTATTATCTTTGGATAAACGAATTTTATTTAAATTTGTGAGCAAATTTTTTTTAATTCGCTTAAAAAGTTATCGAGCTACAGTGAAACACTCAAAAAGTAACATTAAGGGGTCAAAATTTAGGAGCACTCTCCGGGCCAAACTATTGGGAACTCTATTTTCCAGAGTGCGTCTTCCCCCTAAATTTTTGGGGTCAGAAATACGAATTCGTCGAGAAAAAGGTATGTTTATTCAAAGAAAGTAAATTTTTGTGTCTGATTTCGTAACGTAAAATATCGTCTGCACTTATTAATTAGTATATTTGAAGTCACCCTTTCAAGCCATTGAGATCAAGCCCTAGAACGTGAAGATCCGATCATTAGATCAAAAGTTATTCAAGGTGGTTCGTTTTTTATTTTGCACACTGCACCTTTTCTCAGCATCTAAACAAGATACTGCTTTAGCTTTTTTTTCTTCCACAGAATATTTACATGCACATGTTTACATTGTGGTAACTGTTAATACATATCTTTGGCAAAAAATTGTTTAAAAAAATATGAACTGAAAACTTATAATTTTTTAAAAAGTATCCTCAAAATTTTTTCATAACTCAAAAAGTATTCCTGTTAACGCTATAACATAATCATACCATACAACTGATATAATCTCAAATTTCCCCCAAAATATTTCAAAGCGATATCATAAGTGGTTTATTCGAAAGGTTAGTTTAGTTTTATTGAAATCTCATCAAAATATAATTTATAGAATTACTAGGAGATTGCAAGTACACTTTCTTGTCCCCCCCTCCCTCCTTGTGGGTGTCCAGGTAGGTAAGACGTTTAATCGTGTACATGTGTATCCCTACCATTACAATGGAGGAAAATTATTAAAAATAATAATTTTAATTTATCTTGTTCCATAGACAATAAATCGAATTCGAAATGATGAAAAATGCATTTTCATGCCTATAATGTTCAAAACAATAGAGATGTGCTGTTTAAAAATACTTTTAGGCATTATTTGAAATGAAGAAAGAATAATTCTGGCGGAATTGAGTATAGTTATCAACGATGAAATTAACAAATCAAAGCCAACATCACATCGTTAAAAAACATTAAAATTCAAAGTGTGCCATAAAAATACATTTTGAATCTAATTAAAATAAAATTATCGTGTTGAAAAGCTTTTTTTTTTTTTTTTAACCTTTCTTCAATTTTAAAACAGGCACCCTTTTATTTTATTTCCTAAGCTATGTATAATGCTAAGCGTAAATATGTACTTAACATTAGTGCAGCTACAATATTCTACAATTTTAAATTACGCATCCAAAAATTTCTTTTGCAAAGAGTGTAATTAGTGGCTCCATCTATTATGTGGCAGTATAAACTAATACAAAAAAATATCAGTAATAAATTCTAAATATCTAGAGTTTATTAAGAATCTTAATTGCTTCAATATTTCGATAAATAGTAATTATTCAATAAGTAACAATGATACATAAGCTTTATAGCCATATTTAAATTATCTTCATATACTTATAAATTTTATTAAGCTTTTGGCAATTTCTACTGGTGCTGCCATCTCCATTAATTTTAAAATAACTATTTTACTGATAATCGTTTGTGATTTTTCGGAGACTGATAAGTTCAGAAATTTTTAATTTTTACAAAACATATAAATCGGCATTTATTTGTAGTTTTCTTTACCTAGAAATTGCTTTTTAACGTGACTCATCAAGTGCTTAAATTCTAGTAAATATAAAGTGAAGTTTACTATAGTTTATGCTATAAAAATTCAATAATAAAACATGTATAAATTGGAATATAAAGCTCTGATACTTAATTCAATAAGTTTTTATTTGGAAAAAAAAAAATAGGATATTATTAATAATAATAATTCACTAAAATAATTTCACCGAAATAAATGTTTGAATATTAATATAATTATTTTACACTAAACGAAATTGAATTTTCCTTTATTTAATCGAACAAAATTTGGGATTTAATATTGTAATACAATAATAATAAGAAATTTCAGTACATATTTCACCCACATGATAGGAAAAGTAGCTTTTTCGCTTAGTATATGCTTTTGTTCATTACATCAATGATTGCAATATATAATACATTCTAAACTAATATGCGATGGTCATTAATACTATGTTAAATAAAATATTTAATTATTATATTAAAGTTATTGATGCATTAATTATTTTTTATCTCTTCTGACTTAACTTCAAAGATTTATTACATTTTAAGGAAAGAATTTTTGGAGGTAATTTTTATTCCCGAATCCCAGCAATGGCTGGTCGATAGTAATTCCTTGCCGGGATCGCACCGCCTACAGTGTTAACGAAAATACAGTAGTAGACGAATAATAGGTTTGAGTTCCCTTGCCGTCAGGCTAACCGTGGGAGGCTTTCCTCTGCATGTAATGCAAATGCGGGTTAGTTTCATCAAAAAATCCTCCATCGTGGCAAATTTCACCCAATACTCGATCCAAGAGTTCCCTAGTCTTCTGGATTGGGTTCAAAATTACAAGGCTACTTAGTTGAACATTAGTAGCTGTAAACTAAAAATTTGGGTCGGATGTTCAACGACAATTTTATAATAAAATTCATTCATCTGTATTTTTTTTTCTCTTTTCCGTTTTTACCTTGTTTTCTGAAAAGTTATTTTTGCTATCTGCCATTAGAAATAAAATAAAAAATTCTCTTTGACTTTATTATTAGACAATCTTGCAATTTATATATATTTTCAAGCCTTTATTTCCATCTCCTACAATTAAAAACAAAACCCTTTTCGACGGAAAAATAAACGCTTTTGGGGAAGGAAAAAAAAAAAAACTTCATTCTAAAATGCTCTTAATTTTATTTTACTGATAATCAATAATTAAGGCCAAATTGGAAAACTAATAAATTTCGTAGAAAATTTATGAAAATTGTAGTTGTAAAAATTCAAACCTGAAAAAAAAAAATCAGTTAGAATTTTTTTTTAAAATTTTCCTTTTAGTTTTAATTACAACTTTTCAATTGATATTACAATTAAGATTTTTCTTAATTATCTTATATACATATTTAACATCATTGCGATTATTCAAGTAAAACATTGCCTTAAACTTTGAATCGTAAAAATTTGGCAGAATACAGCGTTCTCACAAGTTACCCAATGAATTACTTCTTTTACAATTCCATAGAATTGAAAAATAAGTTGTCTTGCTAGTCTAGCTATGAAATAAAGATTATGCAGATATTTGAGATAAAGAGTATTGCAAATTCTGTGATTTTTAGCATTTTTGAACAATTTACTGTGCCTAATTTAAAGATTATGTAACCTTACTTACTTACTACTTTCTATTGCATAGGTTATTACTTTTAATTTATTTATTTATAATAATTTGCATTTTTGGTGATTTGTTAGGGAATTTTGAAGTTATTCTTGTGCTGTTATTCTTGTGTTCATCAGACACAAAAATGTACTTAATTACTATTAGGACTCAAGGAACGATTGCTTGCGCCGTGTCCTGACATTCCTTGGGAACTACTGTGCTCAGTTACAGCTGTCTGGGTAACGTGTACGGTCAGTTCTGTGTCTTTAAAATGTTCAACAAATCTCCCGCCTCGTATGAGGTACTGTCAGTGATGCGTTTTGAGTCAGCAAAAACCCTGTCTGCAGCCCATATTCACCGTCAGATGTGTGAAGTTTGCGAAGCTTCCAACTGGCATCCTGAGAGAAAATTTTGCTCTCCGTGACAATGACTATCTCCTCCTCTCAGTTCCGAGCTTTAGTGGACTCTTTTGACTGGGAAGTTTTATACCATCCCTCCATACAGCCCAGACCTAACGCTAAGGGATTTTCAACTTCTCTGATGTTTCAAACATCGTTTTGGCGACAACTTGTACAGCGATGACTGAGACCTCTTGGTTATCAGACAGGTTAAATAGAAGAGGGTATTCTAAAGGTATAATAAGTGTTTAAGCAACTTTGGCAACCATTTTGAAAAAAAGAAAAAAAGAAAGAGGAACGTATATAGAACTAAAAAAATACATTTAATTCGTGTAAATTTTTTTTGTTTTGTTTTTATTTTCAAACTCGTACCTTAAAATTAAATGAAATTAAGTTAAATGAAATTATTTAAGACTTCTGAAATAGTTTTCTTAATTAAGACCAATGTTAAAAGCCTTATTATTAATATTTGTCAGATATGTCAGCTTTCAACCATCACAAATAAGACATCTATTGACTAATATTGAACAATTATCCGTCGACGCCAATAGGCCTAAGAGATATCTAAAACTTAAAGTGATATTTTGCAATTTCTGTTTAAGTTTGAGCTCGATTTTTCCCCTTATTAACTATTTTTTTTTTCCTTATTGTCCCACATATAAAAATACGTTCAATAAAAATAAATGTTGACACCATGCCTAAGCCTTATGCATAAATCGTATAAGTTTAAGTAAAACGTTTTCATCTCAAAAATGCTCTCTTTATTTTTATTATTCATTCATTTCGGAATGAAATCATGAAATATTTCATTCTCAAAAGCTGCGTCAGAGCTTCATAAATAGCCGAAATCGAATTTGCTATTTTCTTTAGCAAAATTTGTTACAATTTAATAAGCCACACTTTTATGAACTCAGATAAAGATGAATAGTAACCCTTTAATTTTTGTTCAAAATATATTTTTTCAAACCGTTTGATTGCTGCATTGACTACTTAATAAAGTTTGTGATTAGTCATGATTAGGACTGGGCGATATAAGAAATTTTATATCGTGATGCATCGTCAGTTTTGCATCGCGATATAGTATTTTTGAAATTCATTTACTTGTAAGGCTCAGAAAGTCGGATTTCTATCAAAACTTCATACTCAGATTGATTTAAATCAATTTATGAATTTGATGTATAGGTTTTGCTTGAGAAAGATATTAATGTTATATTTTCTAAAAATAATCGCGCAAATAACGAAAGATTTCTTAGTTTAAAAATAAATAATAAAAAAATAAATAAAATTGAAATTTATTAATATATTTACCTAACAATATAGAAAGAAAGTTTAAAAATAAGTTCGTTAAAAATTATTTGTATGCTTAAAACAAAGTGCTAAATGAATTAAGCAAAATAAAGCACTTTTAAAACAACACTATTTTTTAATCATTATTATTTCACATAAATAATAAAGTTAAATCGAATAATTACCGAATTCTGAACGAAAAAACAAAGTAAGGTTTAATTTCTTAAAAATAAAAACAAAAGAATTATAATATTCGATAATATATTCGACTGACAATATTGAAGGAAAATTAAAAAACACGATTATACTTTTTAATAAAACGAAGTGCTAAATGAATAAAAAAAAAAGAAGTCGCAATCGCAAACATTACTAATTTTTTTGAATAAACAAAGTTGATTGACTTATGTCCAAATCCAAAAGAGGAAAAATAAGTTTTGTTATAATTTTATTTATAAAAATGAAAATAACTAAAGATTTATAAATTTAAAATCAGTAATAAAAATCCACTAAATTATTATTTTATCCAAAAAGTTTTTAATAAATTAAAATAAAGTAAAAAATAGCCTAACAAATTTAATTACTTTTTAATTTAATTCCTTATGGGCACCTTAAATTAGATTTCCATTTGTAATAAATTCAATAATGTAAAATAATACTTAAACATATAATATCAAAATTAATTTTCACATTTAAAAATAAAAAAGAAAGTTTTGCTTCAAAAAAAAATTACCTAATTAATTAGGAAACACTTTTTACATACTCTTTTCAACAATAGATTATGTTCAGAATAAGGTAACGACGGCGATCACAAAGTCAGTCCCACTGAAAATAATCTACAAGAAACGATATCAAGTCGCGACAAAGAAGAAAAAAAAACTAAGAGGTGCGGAAACGAACATGCGAGATCACGATATATGTTCTCAAAACTGATTCTGATTCTACCGCTCATCAATCAAGGCCGTTTCAATATAACGATACGTACATCGTCTCCCCCAGCGCGAGTTGGCATCGGAACGTAACAGATCCTTGCGTGTCTTGTATCGCTATATCGTATATCGCTATATCGTTCGTCTTCCGTACTCGACGGCTTAAATCAGATTTCTGATACATCGCCTGGAACGAAAGTCGCTGTATCGGCCTGCCGATACAGGCGTTAAATCGATATGTCGCGATATATCGATTTATAGCCCAGTCCTAGTCATGATTCCAGGTTGAGTGCTATTTGCTTTTAAACTCTGCAGTCAATTTACCAATTTATATTCACTTAGTGGATTTGTAGTCATGTCAACTCCATAGTTTTTGAAATCTAGTACTCATTTCAGAGGACTAAAAAATTTTGCTAACTAAATATAGACTCAACACTATGGGATAACTTTTAATAATTAATCCACACTTGGATACATGGAAAGGAAAACTAAGAAATGTATTTACAAATTCATTTTTTCTTTAAAAGAGAGAGAGAGAGAGAGATCTAAGTATGTTTGCTAGTAAATTGTGTGTGGAATTTTATTTTTTGAATTACTTATTGCTTATAAATTTTTATTTTATAACCGTCGTTGAACGGCAGACTCAATTTTTGGGTTTACGACTCTCAAATGTATTAGCGACTCTCAATAGTGGCATCTACAGAAGTTATTTACGCTTTATCTTCAAATGGAAACAACGAGTTGAAATTATTTTTTAAAACGAAAAGGTGATTATTATTAAATTACAATAATTTATTTCATTTATATCAATTAAGTTTGATTTCCTTCCCTCGTACTAAATCCGTGTGTTAAGGTTTCTAAGAGATCCATTTACAAAAGAGGTAATATATTATAATATTATAACAGTAGTTGAACAGCCGACGCAATTTTGGGTTTATGACTATTAATGTTCAACTCCGTAGCCTTGTCACTTTGAACCCAATGCTGAACTCCTGGATCAAGTATTGGGAGAAATTTGCTTTCGTGGAATACTTTTGGGTGGAACTAACCCGCTTTTGCGTTACATGGAGAAGAAAACAACTAAAACACCTACAGTTAGCCTGACGACAAGGGGACTCTAATCCATGATCCGTTTACCACTGGAGATATTTTATATCTGCTGTGTGGTCGGGCCAAGCTAAATGTGAAATTTGTATCAACCAGCTGTCGCTGGCATTCGAACCCGGGTCACCTCATTGGAAGGAGAACTCTCTATCCCCTGAGCCATCACGGCTCTGCTTATAAATTGTAGTAGTTTTCTACAAGAATCATTATTTATAATTGCTAGTTTATAAGAAGAAATAAAGTATGTAAATTAGACCAAACCTATTTTTTTTTAGAAAAAGTAGAATGCTAATTATGTTATTTTTTTTAAAAAAATCTCAAACTTCTTTTCCGCATTATGATAAAAGTCATTGTTTTGATCTGAAACTGAGAGTTAGTCTCGCATTAGTCTCACTGAATATTTTACAGTGATATTTTAAATACATCAACAATATATTTTTGTTATATTGATAATACTTTTGTATTTTCGGTTATTTCATTTAACTTATAATCAATCAATCGGAGCAAAAATAAATATAAAACTCTTTTGAAAAATGATTTAAAATTTTTTGACAATGAATTTTTTTTATTTACTGTGACTTCATAGCTTAAAAGTTGGGGAAAAGATTCTGTCGAAAATTATTTTATTAGTATTATTATTTTTTTTTTTTTTTTGTTAAATGAAATTAAATGCGTTCTGTGATTTTAAATTTATTGCATTTTTGATATAAAATAAAAATAAAAAAGTTTTTCCGTAACTTATTGGCAATTTCTACTGATTTATCATTTACTATTTGTTATTTCTCTTATAACTAAAAATCTTCATAGAAAATGTAGAAAAAGCTTTACAAAAAGCTTATTATTAATTATATCAAATGAAGATCATAGTTTAATTAGTTTGAACAGTTGTAGTTTTGGGAAAGCAGTTTCTTGAAAACAAATATTTAAAATTGTTGTAGAAAAAGTACTAGATTGCGCTTTACTTTATCATTCCATTTAAGATACATATTCTATAAATTATTCCAATATATATTATACTTATTTTCAAATTGTGGTTTAAAAATTAAAACGATTTTCTTTCAATGAATCAACTGATTTATCAATTACTAAAGCTAAGAGTCTTCCTAAAAAATGTAGCAAACGTTTTACAAAAAGTTTATTATTAATTATATTAAATGAAGGGGTCGTAGTTTTATTAGTTTGAACTGTGTTAGTTTTGAAAACACAAAAGAAAGAGGAACGNGAAAATTTTGTTCTCCGTGACAATGACTCTCTCCTCCTCTCAGTTCCGAGCTTTAGTGGACTCTTTTGGCTGGGAAGTTTTATACCATCCCTCCATACAGCCCAGACCTAACGCTAAGGGATTTTCATCTTCTCTGATGTTTCAAACATCGTTTTGGCGACAACTTGTACAGCGATGACTGAGACCTCTTGGGTATCAGAGAGGTTAAGTAGAAGAGGGTATTCTGAAGGTATAATAAGTGTTTAAGCAACTTTAGCAACCATTTTGAAAAAAAGAAAGAGGAACGTATATAGAGTCAAAAAAATAAATTTACTTCTTGTAAATTTTCTTTTGTTTTGTTTTTATTTTCAAACTCGTACCTTAAAATGAAATGAAATTAAGTTAAATGAAATTATTTAAGACTTCTGAAATAGGTTTCTTAATTAAAAGCCTTATTATTAATATATGTCAGATATGTCAGCTTTCAACGTTCACAAATAAGAACTCTATTGACTAATATTGAACAATTATCCGTCGACGCTAATAGGCCTTAGAGATATATAAAACTTGTAGTGATATTTTGCAATTTCTGTTTAAGCTTGAGCCCGATTTTTCCCCTAATTAACTATTTTTTCCCCTTATTTTCCTACATATAAAAATACGTTCAATAAAAATAAATGTTGACACCATTCATTTCGGAATGAAATCATGAAATATTTCATTCTAAAAAGCTGCGTCAGAGCTTCATAAATAGCCGAAATCGAATTTGCTATTTTCTTTAGCAAAATTTGTTACAATTTAATAAGCCACACTTTTATGAATTCAGATAAAGATGAATAGTAACCCTTTAATTTTTGTTCAAAACATATTTTTTCAAACCGTTTGATTGCTGCGTTGACTACTTAATAAGGTTTGTGATTAGTCATGATTCCAGATTGAGTGCTATTTGCTTTTAAACTCTACATTCAACTTATCAATCTATATTCACACAGTGGATTTGTTGTCATGTCAACTCCATAGCTTTTGAAATCTAGTACTCATTTCAGAGGACAAAAAAATTTAGCTAACTAAATATAGACTCGATACTATGGTATAACTTTTAATAACTAATCCACACTTGGATACATGGAAAGGAAAACTAAGAAATGTATTTACAAATTCATTTTTTCTTTAAAAAAGAGAGAGATCTAAATGACATTTTCAAGTTTGCTAGTAAATTGTATGTGGAATTTTATTTTTTGAATTAGTTACTGCTTATAAATTTTTAGTTTATAACCGTCGTTGAACAGCCGTCTCAATTTTTGGGTTTATGACTACTAATGTGGCGGCTCTCAAAAGTGGCATCTACAGAAGTTATTACGCTTTATCTTCATATGGAAATAACGAGTTAAAATTATTGTTTTAAAACAAAAAGGTGATCATTATTACAATATTTAATTTCATTTATATCAATTGCGTTTGATTTTCTTCCCTCTTACTAAATCCATGTGTTAAGGTTTCTAAGAGATCCATTTACAAAAGAGGTAATATATTATAATATTACAACCGTAGTACAGCCGACGCAATTTTGGGTTCACGATTATTAATGTTCAACTCCGTAGCCTTTGTCCTTTTGAAACCAATACCATAAACAAGGAAACTCCTGGATCGAGCATTGGGAGAAATTTACTTTCGTGGAATACTTTTGGATGGAACTAACCCGCATTTGCGTTACATGGAGAGGAAAACAACTAAAACACCCACAGTTAGCCTGACGACAAAGGGATTCTAACCCATAATTCGTCTACCACTGAAGATATTTTATATCTGCTGTGTGGTCGGGCCAAGCCAAATGTGAAATTTGTATCAACCAGCTATCGCTGGCATTGGTACCCTGGTCACCTCATTGGAAGGCGAACTCTCTATCCCCTGAGCCATCACGGCTCTGCTTATAAATTGTAGTAGTTTTTTACAAGAATCATTATTTATAATTGTTAGTTTATAAGAAGAAATAAAGTATGTAAATTAGACCAAACCTATTTTTTTTTTAGAAAAAGTAGAATACTAATTAGGTTATTTTTTTAAAAAATCTCAAACTTCTTTTCTTTGTTTTGATCTGAAACTGAGATTTAGTCTCAGAAACAATCAATTTCAACGTTGAATATTTTACAGTGATATTTTAAATACATCAACATTATATTTTTATTACATTGATATTACATTTGTATTTTCGGTTATTTCATTTAACTTATAATCAATCAATCGGAGCAAAAATAAATAAAAAACTCTTTTGGAAAATGATTTAAAAAATTTTTATATCGAATTTTTTTATTTACTGTGACTTCATAGTTTAAAAGTTGTGGAAAAGATTCTGTTAAAATTATTTTATTATTATTATTATTTCTTTTGTTAAATAAAATTAAATGTGTTCAGTTATTTTAAATTTATCACATTTCTGATAAAAAATAAATAAAGAAGTTTTTCTATAACTTATTGGCAATTTCTACTGATTTATCATTTACTATAACTAAAAATCTTCATAGAAAATGTAGAAAAAGCTTTACAAAAAGCTTATTATTAATTATATTAAATGAAGGTCGTAGTCTTATTAGTTTGAACCGTTTTAGTTTTGGGAAAGCAGTTTTTTGAAAACAAATATTTAAAATTATTGTAGAAAAAGAACTAGATTGCGCTTTACTTTATTGTTCCATGTAAGATACATATTCTATAAATTATTCCAATATATATTATATTTATTTTCAAATTGTGGTTTAAATTAAAACAATTTTCTTTCAATGAATCAACTGATTTATCATTTACTAAAGCTGAGAGTCGTCCTATAATATGTAGCAAAAGCTTTACAAAATGTTTATTATTAATTATATTAAATGAAGGTCGTAGTTTTATTAGTCTGAACTGTGTTTGTTTTGAAAACACAAATGTTTGAAATTGAACTTTCTGCGATTGTAACATTAACATGTTAACATTGGAACCACAATCAACATATATTTACACTAGGTGATGTTACCTCTCCCCTCCCCCCCAAAAAAACTGTAAACTAACAGGGGCTTCTCGACCACAAAATATCCCAGTTTATTATTGCTTTTTTACTCCCCATTTTTTTGTATCAGACTTGGTTTACTACACCATTTGAATTCGTCGACTTGTATTTGCTCTGTCGCACAAGTTTAGCGCAGTATAGCAAATCTTGGGTATATTTCATCCAACCACAAAATCCCAAAATTATTTCTCTTATTATATTCTCTTATTATATTTCTCTTATAAGTTGTTAGATATGCATCTTCTAATTTATATTGAAAAACGATTTTTTTATTTTCTTATCAAGGTATGAGAATTTTCTTAAAATCTGAAAATTTTTCTTGTTGATATTTTAAGGTTATCATCATACAATTTCTACATTCAGAAAAAATTTGTTTTTGTTAATTTGGATAGAAATTTATTTTTAAATTTCTGATTTAAAAAAAAATTGTTCATAGAAAATTTCAATCGTTATGTTTAAACTTTTTTTTGTCGTGTTGGTTTCTTTATGTAATAATGTAATAATTAAAAGAAACAAAAGAACATTCTAAAAGTTTATTTACATAATAAATACAGCAATTGTAATTTTTAAAAGTGATAAATTAACTTATCTAAGAAATAAGGTCATCCTTTAAAAAAAAATTCAGTGCTAATGTGGCTCAATGAATCACCATATTTAAAAATCTTTGGCTTTAAAATGTCAGATCGATTTTCTTTCCTTGAAATAACAAAGAAACACGGAAGGTTGAAATTCTCTGTCGATTCGCTCTACAGTGTCGTGGTTTTATTATGAAGACAAACTTTATCGTGATATGTGTGTTCTATTATACTTATACCTCTATGTATAAGACCAATCATTAGTTTTATATTACGAATTGTTACCAACTCTTAAGAAAATATTAACAGTTTCAAATATCTATTTGAAATAAATTATATGTTAGCGTAGGGACATTTGATCAACTCTAGTACAAAAGTTATTTCGATAATAAGTCAAAAATAAGTTTTTATGCAAACTTCGAAAAAGACATTCGAAATGTTCATTGGGTCATCCGGAAACATCTTTGGAACCATAGTTTGTCTTTAACGTAAAATAGAATCAGCTTTTTTTTTAAAAAAAAAATCTTGTGGGTAAATTTTAGTCTCTAAAAGTTTCTTGCGGATAATGTGTTTTGCCCGGGTAGTCTGATTGGCTGGGTGCTGAACTCATGTTCATGAGAACGGGAGTTCAAATCCAGCTGCCTGAAAACTCCCCATGTTGTAAATAGTGACTGGTGCACGTAAAATATGTCGGATTTAAAGTCCTCTATGTTCCCATAACAAATCATACCTCTGGGGGTACTGAATTGAAGATGGATTGTTCTCTGGTTCAGGTCAAAATTACGATCTGTGGATGAATGAATGAATGGGTCCGCACTTGGCTGTAGATGGGTTCACTGGAAAACACCCCTTGCCTTAAACAACAACAACAATGTGTTTAAAGATGCATGAATATGAAATCAGATTAATATTTGTTTGCTGAAAATCTTCCGCTATTCTGATAAGACGGTGTCTTTAAAGACAAGCAAAATTTCAGTAAGATTCTTTTTCTTGTTGCTCTGCCTTTTCTTTTTAAAACTGTATTTTGATTTGCTGCGATTTATATTTTCAGCATGAAGTTAGATTTCTTAGTAATTTTTTAAATATGCTCTACTCTTATCTTCTCGATTTTCGTGAAAGATTTTGTACGTAGAGCCGTGATGGCTCAGGGGATCGAGCGCTGCCCTCTCGATGAGGTGACCTAGGATCGAATTCCAATGCTGTCTGGCCGATCACAGATTCTTCTCCCGGCTTGCCCCCAGACCACTTAAAATATTCTCATTGATCAGCGGATCATTTGTTATAATCTTTCGTGGTTTACCGCTCGATTTAACACAAATGCGAGTTAGTTCCATCAAAAAAATCCTCCACACTGGGGAAAATAAGTATGGCCAAAACTATCTGAATACAATAAAATGTATCGTGTTTCTGGCTGAAGGGGAGGACCAAAACGCTCGGTGATTTTTACCGAACCGCTTTGGCAATTATTTTGGTAAAATGAATAATAAAATATGGTTTTATAATATGCGATGAAATGTGATATATGTGGTAAAATTTGGTAATTTTATGATGATACCTTAAAACATGGCATATAAGCTATTTATTCGATTAACGGTAAACCGCTTATTTCGTTTTTATCATCAGAATTATAGTTTTTATTTATTTTTTACCAGAATTGTCATTACCAGCAATACGGTAATTTTACCAGAATTTTTTTCTCCGGTCACGATAGTTAGTTCGGATTATGCCTGGTCTTGAAATTCCATTCGCTTCTAGGTTGGGCTCAAAATCACAAAATTTCGAACATTTGTTGTCTTAAACTCAAAACTGGGTAGTCTCTCCAACGCTGGTTATAAAATATTTTTTCGCTTGCAGGTCGTCGGGCTACCGAAGCGGGTGTGCCATCCCCTCTGCAGAGGACCAAAATTGTGATGGCATGTCTTCGAATCATCCTCAGTGATGTTTCCCAGACTGTCGCCAATAGCCCATTGTGCAGCTCAAGTGCGACGTAAATGAACTACAACAACAACAATGAAATATTTTACTTAATGTTATGAAACCTTAAACTTAATTTTTCAAACTCATTAGGCTTAAAGCATTTCGAGGAATTTTTTTTTGAAGTGATACTTCTTATGTGACTTTCAACAAGGTTGCGTTAAACGTTTAACGCTACATTTTTATTGGCCGGGAAATCACGTGGTAGGATCCAGTTTTCTCTCATTCATTTCCATATTGTTTTGGTTCTCACTAGCATAGAAATAATAAAAGTATTGTTTTTCTATAAATATTTTTTTAGTTTGTTTTGATACACATATAATTTAATAGGGTAGTATTTCTTATTTTCAAATTTAGTGGATAACAATTGTAAAAAATGAGTGAAAACAATCCCACGGACAATGCGACGGATTTATAAGGTTATGTCAAGGTACGTCTCTTGTGAATGTCAATTGATTGTTAGGTTTTCTCTTTTCTAATTGCCATTTATATTTCACCAAATGCAGCCATGAGGGATATTAAATTCTTTATTGCAAAATCTTTATTGCCACTATCCACTGCAGGTTCACAAGCTCTGGCAGACGTTACTGGTGAAGAAATTGATTATTGTGAGCGGCCTGTGATCCTTGGAGGAGATTTTAATCTGAATTTCTCGTTACCTGAAGCTGAAACATTATTAACCTTCTTTAAATACAAATTTGGATTGGAAAAGATAATGGTAGGAATGATCCAACAACCAAAGGGGTAACTACCATTGATGCAGTTTTTGCAAGAAATAGTATATGGAAAAAATAGAACTCAAACATTTCGTATATTACTTTAGTTATTATAATCCCATTGTAAATTTTATAGATTTGGATATTTATCCACTCGAAAATGATAATTAAAAGATGCGATCAAATTTTGAGCATTGTTAATAAAGTTTGTTTTAAAGAAACAATATGATTTCACTAAAAATCAATTTCTACAGCTTCCTATTATTTTTTTTGAATCCGTTAGTTTTGCTGAGTTTATGTTTCTTTTGTTGACTGCGTATACCAATCGTCGAATGCAATGATTAATTTATGACAATTATGTTTTAAACAGTTTTTATGTCCTCAAAATAAGATAAATTATTTTTCCTTAAAACAATTAGATACCCAATTAAAAAAAGAATCGACCTAAGCAATCTTAAGATTTATTAATTTAAAGTTGCCGTTTCACAGAAATAAAACTTTTTTAATGATTTCATAGAATAAAGTATTCACGTCTAAATTCGTGGAATGTGATATCTGGCTTTTATTAAATTTTCCATCCGAAATTGCATCCAGAATTAAATTATTTTTAAATTTAAAAAACTTGAAAACTTATTTAAAAACTTAGGGATCATTGCAACATAATAAATAAGAGAATAAAATGGTTAGCATTTACAGATTCATTTATGTAAAATTGCCATCTTTCAGAAATATATTTTATTCATTTCCTATAATAACGTCTTCACATTTGATTTTATAGAGTGCGATATTATTTTTTTTTATTAATCTTTCCAATAAAATTGTATCATCACGAAATAATTAAAGTATTTCTAAATAAGAACTTTAGGATTTTTTTTTTGGAAATTATATAATAACTAAAAAAATTAAGTAGTGAGCATTTCAAGATATATTAATTAAAAATTACCATTTTGCAAAAATATTTAACTATTTTATTAAATTCCTATAACGTAATTACATCTAAAGGGTTGAAATATTTAATATTTTTTATTAATTTTCTGTAGCGTATTTATACAAATATTGCTAAAATAGTCAACTGGTTTATTGATTTCCTATAATTACTTACCTATATTGATTTCCTATATCTAAATTTATTGGAATTGATATTAAATTTATTCTAATTTTCTCACATTTTCCGCTAAATAATTATTTTATCTATTAATAAGTAAATGTTCTTTTTTTTTCCTTTCCTTTTTTTTCGCGTTTCTTTTTTTGCGTATATGTCATCAATTTTTATCTTCTGCGTTTCTTTTTTTTATCATTCGATAGTTTTCTTCGAATCCTTTTTCTCCGTTTAAAGGTGAATTAGAAAGTACAAAGTTCTAGATTAATGCACAATTTGTATTTTTTGGTGACGTTCGGTTCTAACCTTTGAATTCTAATTTCTTTTCTAATGATATCAAATATATTTACAATTCCGGTCTAAAGATAGCATCCTGAAAAACTAACCTTTGCCCACATACTATATTTAGGGACAATTAGAATGATAAGGGAGTGATTTTAATAATTTCCAGATCTCATGGGTCACTTAAGAATCTCATATAAATATACCTGAATATTTACCTCGTTCCTTACAATCTTTTACTTCTTGCAATTCTTCATTCTTTGCAAACAATATCCATACTTTAGGTAAGTTCTTGCATACATTTGTTGATATTTTTTCTACCTCATTTTTATGAGTAAATTTGAATGAAATTAAATACTATTCAAATTCTAATTTTTCTAAAAACTTANGTTACCCTACACTGATGTTTTTTTAAGATCAAGTGCCGCTGCCCTGTATACATTTGCCCGGTATTCCCTGCACTGATGTTTTTTTAAGGTCAAGTGCCACTGCCCGGTTTATACACGGAATTCTTTTCACGATCTCCCCCCCCCTCACGTTCCTCCAACATGTACAGAATTGCTGGAACAGCAACCGATAATTGTCAACAGTACTGAGGTACGTAAAAAAAAATCAAATCTGACTGTCTTCTCTGTAAAGCCTAATAATCAATTCTTTCTTTTTTGATGACCCTAGTTAAGTTTTATTTTTTTTGTTTCAGAAAATCCCGTCAAAATTTGACTTCCAATGTTGGCGCTAAAATAAGGCGATATTTTGCTAAGCTAAAGCTTGCACCAGCAACGCTTTCCCGATATCGAGCTCATTTTCCCCTATCTAAATTTTTTAAGCCCGTTTGTATTATGGAATCGTCCTGTCCCTAGTCGCTTGTAATTTAATAGGGTAGTATTTCTTATTTTCAAATTTAGTGGATAACAATTGTAAAAAATGAGTGAAAACAATCCCACGGACAATGCGACGGATTTATAAGGTTATGTCAAGGTACGTCTCTTGTGAATGTCAATTGACTGTTAGGTTTTCTCTTTTCTAATTGCCATTTATATTTCACCAAATGCAGCCATGAGGGATATTAAATTATTTATTGCAAAATCTTTATTGCCGCTATCCACTGCTGGTTCACAAACTCTGACAGACGTTACTGGTGAAGAAATTGATTATTGTGAGCGTCCTATGATTCTTGCAGGAGATTTTAATGTGAATTTCTCGTTACCTGAAGCTGAAACATTATTAACCTTCTTTAAAGACAAATTTGGATTGGAAAAGATAATGGTAGGAATGATCCAACAACCAAAGGGGTAACTACTATTGATGCAGTTTTTGCAAGAAATATATGGAAAAAATAGGACTCAAACATTTCGTATCTTACTTTAGTTATCATAATCACATTGTTAATGTTATAGATTTGGATATTTCTCCACTCGAAAATGATAATTAAAAGATGCGATCAAATTTTAAGCATTGTTAATAAAGTTTGTTTTAAAGAAACAATATGATTTCACTAAAAATCAATTTCTACAGCTTCCTATTATTTTTTTTTGAATCCGTTAGTTTTGCTGAAGTTTATGTTTCTTTTGTTGACTGCGTATACCAATCGTCGAAAGCAATGATTAATTTATGACAATTATTTTTTAAACAGTTTTTATGTCCTCAAAATGAGATAAATTATTTTTCCTTAAAACAATTAGATACCCCACTAAAAAAAGAATCGACCTAAGCAATCTTAAGATTTATTAATTTAAAGTTGCCGTTTTACAGAAATAAAACTTTTTCAATGATTTCATAGAATAAAGTATTCACGTCTAAATTCGTGGAATGTGATATCTGGCTTTTATTAAATTTTCCATCCGAAATTGCATCCAGAATTAAATTATTTTTAAATTTAAAGAACTTGAAAACTTATTTAAAAACTTAGGGATCATTGCGACATAATAAATAAGAGAATAAAATAGTTAGCATTTACAGATTCATTTATGTAAAATTGCCATTTTTCAGAAATATATTTTATTGATTTCCTATAATAACGTCTTCACATTTAATTTTATAGAGTGCGATATTATTTTTTTTATTAATCTTTCCAATAAAATTGTATCATCACGAAATAATTAAAATATTTCTAAATAAAAACTTTAGGATATTTTTTTTTGGAAATTATATAATAACTAAAAAAATTAAGTAGTGAGCATTTGAAGATATATTAATTTAATATTACCATTTTGCAAAAATATTTAACTATTTTATTAAATTCCTATAGCGTAATTACATCTAAAGGGTTGAAATATTTAATATTTTTTATTAATTTTCTGTAGCGTATTTATACAAATATTGCTAAAATAGTCAACTGGTTTATTGATTTCCTATAATTACTTACCTATATTGATTTCCTATATCTAAATTTATTGGAATTGATATTAAATTTATTCTAATTTTCTCACATTTTCCGCTAAATAATTATTTTATCTATTAATAAGTAAATGTTCTTTTTTTTTTCCTTTCCTTTTTTTTCGCGTTTCTTTTTTTTTTGCGTATATGTCATCAATTTTAATCTTCTGCGTTTCTTTTTTTTTATCATTCGGTAGTTTTTTTTCGAATCCTTTTTCTCCGTTTAAAGGTGAATTAGAAAGTACAAAGTTCTAGATTAATGCACAATTCGAACTTTTCGGTGACGTTCTGTAATAACCTTTGAATTCTAATTTCTTTTCTAATGATATCAAATATATTCATAATTCCGGTCTAAAGATAGCATCCTGAAAAACTAACCTTTGCCCACTTACTATATTTAGGGACAGTTAGAAAGATAAGGGAGTGATTTTAATAATTTCCAGATCTCATGGGTCACTTAAGAATCTCATATAAATATACCTGAATATTTACCTCGTTCCTTACAATCTTTTACTTCTTGCAATTCTTCATTCCTTGCAAACAATATTCATACCTTAGGTAAGTTCTTGCATACATTTGTTGATATTTTTTCTACCTTATTTTTATATGTAAATTTGAATGAAATTAAATACTATTAAAATTTTAATTTTTCTAAAAACTTAAAGTTTTGTAGCAATTTAATTTCGATAGCTAGTTTTATTATAGGGGATAAAAAATACAAATTTAAAATATTAAATATCAGTAAAATATATTGATGCATTTGTGGATAATTTCTCTTCTTTATTTAGCTAGTTATTGTGTTTATTAGCTATTGTGTGGAATTATTTAGCTAATCGTTTTGCTAATTATTGTGTTTAATTACTTAGCTTAGTATTTTCTCACTAGTTATTGTATTCATATTAAGTTATATATTATTCGAGTACATTTTTGCGATAAAATTAAACTCGGATTTAATTTTGATGCAACTATATTTTAATATTATTAAACACTATTAAAGTTTTAATTTTCTCAGAATTTTGTTTTTCATTTTTGGGTGCATTTTCTTACATTACCCAATAGTAAATAAAATAAACTTATATAGTAAATGATTAATTAATATCGGGTAAATATTTCTTGTCAGAAGTTTCCTCTCTCTGTATAACTAACTGAGTGTAAATTTTATTAATTTATAACATATAATTATGATAAAATCAACTTTATTCTTAATTTATTATGTTTCGCTAATTATTGTGTACATAGTAAGCTATAATTTATCCGAATATATTTTTAAGATAAAATGAAACTCAGATTTAATTCTGATGCAACTATATTCTAATATTATTAAACACTATTCAAGTTTTAATTTTCTCAGAATTTTGTTTTTTACATTTTGGGGTGCATTTTCGTACATTAGAATAATGGTATTTATGTAAATAAAAAAGTAGTTAAGTAAATAAAAAAGTAGTAAATGATTAATCAATATCGGACAAATATTTTTCCATAAAAATTTTCCTTTTTCTGTATAGCTAACTAACTATTGAATGTAGATTTTATTTACTTACAAGATATAATTATGATAAAATAAACTTATATTTATTATCTAATTAATATTCAAATACTATTAAATATTAATCAAGGTTAGTAGTTTTTAATAAATTGTTTATTTGGAAGAAAAATATACAATTCTAAACTTCATGTATAAATCTTAATTTTATTATAGTTCATCGAAATATTGAAATTGTAAATTGTTTTTCTAGCATTTGGTTATCTTATTTAAATAATAATGCTTTCTTTTCAGAAAAATAATTATAAAAATGAAGACTTTATTGATTTTGATTGCTTCCATTACGGTTGTGGCTGGTAGTCCTCTTGGTAAGCTACATTCTTTTTTTTTTTAAATAAAAATAATACATAGTTTTCTTTTTTTTCAATTAAGTTGTTTTAAAATTGCATGCTTATTCATTGTTCAGTTGAAATATTAAAAAATAATATTTAAATTTAGATTTTAACTAATGTTTTTTTTAAGTAAATTTTTTTCCAAAAACATTTTAAAAGGTAACATTAACTAATAGAGCATCAGAATTGATGCAAAGTTAAATTAAAATTGTGATTTTTTTTTTTTAATCAAATTGTTGGTTTATTTTGGTAGAATATAACGTGACTAAGCGCATTAAAAGTGGGAAATATTAAAGCTTTTATAATTGTAAGGATATTTTTTTTCTTTAAAATCTCACATAATTACCAATTTTTATAATTTTTACTTTACGTTACAAAATTGTACGAGTTTTAAGACTTTTAATTTTTTAAAAATTTTTCTCTTTTTTTGTTGAGCTTGAAAGTTGAAGAATTATTCTTAATAAATTAATTTTTTTCACTGAAATTTAGGAAATACAATTGTAGGAATACTTTTTCATTAGAATCTAATATAATAAAAACTTTTAATGTTTTTAACTTTTTATTTTTAGATTCCAAAATTGTAAAGCTGTGCTAGTTTTATGATTTTTAAACAAAACTATTTTCTTTATTTTGGAATAAGTTAAATAATTATCATTATTTAACTGATTCACCAATATTTAAAATAGATAGTTGTAGGGTTACTTTTTCTTTACAATCTTGCATAATAACACTTTTGGATGTTTTTTGTCTTTTTGTCTTGCATTCCAAAATCGTACGAGTTTTATGACTTTCAAACAAAAAAAAAATTTCGGTATTTAGTTAGAAAATTGGACAATTATTATTAAAAAATTAGTTTTTTAACTCAAAATTCAGCAAATACAATTGTAGAAATTTCGCATAATCACAGATTTTGATGTTTTACTGTCTTTTTGCGTTGAGTTCCAAAATCGTTCAAACAAATAATTTTCATTGTTGATTTGAAAATTGTACAATTATTATTATTAATTAATGTTTCTTGATAAATGTTAGTAAATACAATTGTAAGGATACTATTTCTCACAATTGGAACATATATAGATAACAAAATATATAGATTGAAAATATAGATAGTAGAATACAGTATATAGAAATAAAATTCTTACATACACAGTTAGAATTTTCCACCTGAAGTTACTGTAAAATGTTCGGCTGTAGTCTGTCCTTCCAATTAACATAAAGTTTACGGTTTGGAACAGTTTTTTTACCTTTACAGTTTTGTAACCGTTTACAATAGGTACGGTATTAGAATTCAAAACGTGAATTGAAAATGATACAGTGTTGTAACCATTTACAACTAGCATAGTATCTTAACCATAAAAGTTAAACTTAAACGGACAACATAGCTCTGTGGGTACTGCGCCATTTACGGGAGAATGATAATTTCGTATTCTAACAGTCCTAAGTCACTGACTAGATAGAGCTGGACACTAGAAACTCTTCATATATTGATGTGGGAGGGGGAAGTAAGGAAAGAAACATTGCATTATCGACTCTCGAATTCGAACCCCTGTTTAGCCGGTCTTTAAATTATCCGATTAGCCCTTTTAGCTACAGATGTACCTAGTTCCACAGAACAAGATAGGATAGAATTCTGGCTGATTAACCGTATTAGGTGAAAAAAATCAATAAACGTTTTTTCTAGCACTTAGCAGTTTGTGTATCATCATTTTTTTTTTTATGGTTAGTTGACTGTTTTGGTTGAATACGGTAAACTAACACTTAAATAAATTGTTATTTGACCATTTTTGACAAAAAAAGTTCTAACAGTGTAATTTACGATTTTGATATTTTGTCATTGAGTGGAGACAGAGTTTCAGTTACAAATTAATTTCAGTTGCCTTACCTACATATTTCTTTTGTAGGAAGAAGCAGCTACATTGATGCTATCGAACGATGCAATACATATGTGGATAAATTACTGGTGAACGCCGCGAAAGATAATAATTTGGAATCATTTCCCGTTTACGGAAGAGAACTTAACTTTAGGAAGAAAGTAGTTTTCTATCCATTCAAATGCTACGCCAACTTGACAGAGGGTCACATTACAGGATTGGGCAATCTTCATCGAAAGGGCGCATGCTCCATATCCTTTCATAACAGAAGACTGAAAATTCACACAGAAATCGAAACCAAACAAATTAACTTCAATTTTACTGGCAAAGCATCCGTTATCGGTTCAACCGCTGACGTCATGGTAGACGCCGTTACCTCTCCTTTGAAAATCGAAATGGATTTCTCATTTAATGGCTCATCAGGTGACGATGGCAAGTTGGACAGCTACAGGCCAACCGTCATATCTAACATGAATGTTTGGATTGATGGTCTGGGTATGCTGGAATGGATAAGGGAACCCATGGAAGAAAACGTGGAAGAGTTGTTCTTTAACTTAATTAATACACTGACACATCACCATCTGAAAGAAGCGTTTAGAGAGGATATTCAGAAGAATCCTTTTTCTATAGAAGACTTAGAAGATGTTTATGCATCTACAATTGAGCCAGTCACTGAAGACCATGGAACAACACCTCGTGGTAAGCAATCAAAATTTATTTCCTTAATATATCATTTTAAATATAGAAGTTCAAGACATAAGAGTACCTTAACTTCAACCAGGCATTAATCGATTAATTGTTTACCGATACCAAAAAGAATAAATGGGAAAAATGAATGCATTGATGTTACAAGTTCACCTAATCTAGTTTAGCCAAATAGGTGGGACACCACTTTTCTCTGTAGACGCAGCAAACTAATTTTGCGACGTAGCAAGGTTAATTTTAACTNCATTAATATCGATTTTATAAAAAATCCTGATGTGATTGGGGAAAATGAAGGTCATTTTCAAAATCAGCACATCAAATAACATATAAATCAACGATAACTTCTCTTGTATTTTTCAAAAAGTTCAATTTCGCAGGCTTGTGCTATTAGCCTATTAGTCGATTTCCAATTTTTCTTATTGATTTCATCTTCTATTATAAGTTGGGTTTTCCTCTATTAATAATGTTTCGTTTCTAATTCTAAAAGGCTAAAAGATTTTGGCCCTGTTGTTATAAACAGCACCTAATTCATCCGATGTAGTTTAGCCAGATAAAAGGGATAACACTCACTATTCTCTGTAGACGTATGAAGTTAATTTCGTGACGTAGCTTAATCAACTGTTAACTGACCTTATAGCCAGAATTTAAATATTGTCTTAATCTTGAGCAACATAAAATATCACTTTCCCTATTTGGGCAGGATTTCCCTATTTTTTTCTGTCATACACGGACAAGCAAACTTTTTGAGTAATGCAATCGGTTAAACTTTTTTCGTCGCTGAGATGCTAGAGGGAAATCTTTACATTTTTCTCAATCTTTGCTATTTTTTTAATCATGTAACTCCATTTTTAGCCATATTTTTCAAAGTTTTTCCATATAGCACTCAGTAATTATCACCCTCTTTGTAAGTATAATAGCCGTATCGAAGTTGCGCAATTTACCCACTCTCCATATTTTTCTCCTTTTCCTTACCATGGTTTCAGCGAATATTGTGTTTTCCCTACGAAGGTACGTAGGAGTTAGAAAAGTGAAATATTCTAGAGAGGGGAAAGTGTAAAATTTGCTGAAGACGTCCATTTCCTTTACAATGAGTATAAAACATGCAAATTACCTTTAAATAATTTTTTAAATTTTTAAATATCGATGATTTTATACTATTTGGCTTTAATAAAATTCCATTTTTTTCTGTAGGCAAAGAAGAATATACTATAGAGGATTCTAACAGTTACATCGACTCTGTTCTCGCCAACCGGTTTTTGTTCGAATCGAAATATAGCAAGTTGGATCCTCTCGTTTTGAGTAGCACTCGCTTGGAGAAAGTTTTTGTTCGAGATCCTCAAAATGAAGATGCAAATTTTCTCAAACTTGAGAAGGGCGAACTTGAACACCTGTCCAACGTGAGGAGGAATTCCGAATGCAGCATTCCCGAATTCATTGAAAGAAACATTACTTTTGAATGCTCTCTTGGATTCGACGAATTAACTCTGAAGTACCAAGCCGAAGCTCACAATGGTAGTGATGTATATAATTTCCAGCTCATCGTTACAGTCAAACAAACGAAATTATCGTTAAAGGTTACATCTACCTTAAGTGACAATGTTCCGACAATCCTTGACTATTCAGTCGACAATGTGGGCAAAATCAGTATAATAGCTGCCATAGATATTGTGGGTGCCCAAGCGAGGTCACCCTCTTCGATAGAAACTCTCTACAACAGTAAAGTCATTCTGACGTACTTTTCGGAAGAAGTAAATAGCATTTTAAAAGGACGATTTAAAGAAGTCTTGAATTACAGCATTTACAAAACACCTCTGCATTTCTTGGACTCGTAAAATGTATCTTTTGTTTATAAGTTATTGTTCCGTTACCTAAAATGTAGGACAACTAGCTAAGTTTTTAAAAGGGGGCTAAAGACACAAAATTTCGAAACTTTTTCAGTTTAAAATTATGCGAACATTCAATATTTATTTAATCTGGTAAACGTAATCTGCCATAATTTCTATTCATCTTTGTTACAAAAGAATTAGTTAGCAATTTGTGGCATCCGTAGAAATCTTTACAAACGAAGCAGCTGATTTGTTAAAGATTTTTTTTAAGTCAACAACGTATGATTCGTTTTTATTTAATTTCTTTTTCAGGATAGATCGTAAGACCAAGCGATATATTTTGAGGAATTCTTAACAAAAATGGGGAAAATACTGTATCCATTGTGGGCCTCAAATTAAAGAGGGGAACAAATGTCAAAACTTGACGAATTATGAACGAGAAGGGCCGAGTTGAAAGCACCAAACCTTGTTTACTGACTGAAGAAAGCGAAACGGGAGTAAGCAATTATAGAATAGTCTCTAAATTTCATACAAACATTTTTCACATTTCGATAGCGTTTTTGTTTTTAAATAAAATGACTTCATTTTGGACAAGTGTTCTAAAAATAGGAATAAAGAGTAATGATTTTAGGACACTCAGTATAAAAAAATTAATTTGAGCGAATGGCATACAAAATTATTACAAAATTGTTAATTTTTGAAAAAAAATTTTTGGGTTCTATCCGAAATTGGCTATGCTAATTTTTGCACATTTTAATTTTCTTAAAATACGTGAAATATTTTGTTTTAAAAATTTTGCCTCATTAAGTATTTGAGCAGAATAAAATTTAATGCAATAATATAAACACTTAAAAAAAAGCTCGTAAAATGTGTCTTAATGCTCCTTAACTGTAAAACATTGGAATGCCCTATTTTTACAGGAGAACTGCATTTGAACTTGTAAATAATAGATAATCTTTTACTTATTAATGGATGAAATTGTAATAAAGTGTACATATTGAAATAATTTGTTTGGTGAGTCTTTTACTTTCATGATTTACATTTTATAATACAACTAGGGTGTTTTGCCTCTACTCGCTGCCGCTCTCAACTCTTACAACGCAATAGCAACTTGGTAATAGTTGAGAGTAACAGGGAGTAGCTATTAGTGTGTGTAGCAAAGGAGACTACAAAAAATATTACTTAAGGTATTTTTTTTCAAGATTTTTTCAACAATAAAAAATATTTATTAAAATATTTCCAAAATCATATACTGTAAAACCTCGTTATAATGAATTGTCTAAAGATCCAGTAATAAGTCAACTATAAACGGTAGTTCACTATATCCAAATTCTTTAAAAATGACCTTTTAGCATATGACAATAGCATTATTGTAAAAAGTTATTACGGTAGTAAGTATTTTGTTTTTAAATTTATAACCAATTAAATAGGTAATACATCAAATATAAAAAAGGAAAATGAATGAGCTCTGTTTTACTTTCTGGGAAAGAAATCAGCTTTTCGATTGACCGTACTTTTTGATTTTCAGAAGAGCTTAATAATTTTTGTATCAACAATTAGTTAAGAATTCAATATTTTCTGGTTCTCATTAGAAAAAAAAATTTAAAACATCCAATGCTACTTAATAATTTTAAAACATCCAATCCACTTCCGAGATAAAAGTTGCCAAAATTTCTTTTCCTTCTTTAATATAAGGGAAGGAATGTGCTGATTAACATATTCTTTATCAAAGTTTAAAAGTGTAAGATTTGATACATCGTCATCCTATGCAAACGCAACTCTTGCAAAATTGAAGAAATAAAAAATTTTATAATGCAATATAATAATAAGTTATATAATGCCATTAGTTTAGGCAAGAAAGCAATCGGAAATTCGAGGCCTTTCATCTTGGTTTTATATTTTGCGTATTTCATCGTATGTTTGGAACTGTATAAGACTAAAAATCCAAACGTAATTCTACGTAAAAATTGAATTTTTATTGTTTATTCATATTTACTTGAATAGTGACTATTTTTTGTATTATTTTAAATACCACTTATTTTAAAACACAAAATCCTAAATTTGAAGGGAATTGGTTAAATAGTTCGTATAAATTAGAAAATTAAGAAATCTAAAAATACTACTTTTCAAAGATAACAAAATAAAATAAATAAATAGAAATAAAATAGAATTGAAAAAAAGAAAAAAAGTGATTGCAGAAAGATGATCACTGGTTAGGTCACCCATTGTTTCAAAATGATTGTTCTCTATTTTTTTTTTTTTTACCCTCTTTATTTATGATATTCACCTGAATTAGTATTAAAAACGATCCGGTTTGAACCGTAAGTTAGAATTTCAGATTCTTAATTAAAACAATAAAAACAAAAAGATCATTCAAATGATGAAATTCTCTTTAATTCACAACTCAAGAAGTATTTATGGGATCTCTCTGATCCAATATCTCAAAAATAAACTCACCCACTTAATGCATAACAAGATTAAAAATGAAAAAAAGAATGCTTAAAAAATTATCAAACAATTACCACTAATTATTAACTCTTAACTCTGCAAAATATAGCCAATTGGAAAATACGTAATCGTAAATTTTCATGGGTAGCTTTGTTTTTAAATAAAATTTTTGAAATTTTCATTTGTTGTAAGCTATTTCGCATAAGAACGCGTACCCCCGCTAAACTCCCGTACCCCTGGGGAAACGCATACCACACACTTTGGGAAGAACATAGACTCTAGAAGAACATAGTTGAAAAGTGTGATAACGTTCAAATAAGGTGCTCACGCCATCAAATCCAAAACAACACCCATTTTGCCACGGGTAATAAAAACTTAAATTAGCATAAAGGGTACCAAAATTTTCTGCCCCTGTCCGGTCTATACTATCGGAACAATGTTCTGAAAATGACTTCTTCCCATATTTTGAGGGTCAAGAACTTAAATCCGTTTTAAAAAGGTTCTTTTATTTTGAAATGAAAAAGTAGATTTATTCAGACACCAGGAAATCAGACCCAATTAGACACTCAAAGACTAGTCAGAAATTTACGTATTGTTCTGATTTCGTGTCGTAACTTAATATCTTTTGCGATAGGTAATTAGTATAGTTAAGTTTAAATCTTCGAATACTTTAGCTGGAAAACCTCGTTTCCTTAGATCAGAAAGTAGTAAAGTGTTCGCTTTTCTTTTCTCACTTAACAGAAAAGAGGAGAAAAAAAGATACCATTAATTTCCATCATGAAATTTATACTAATTGTCTTTTTGTTCTTTGTGTGTGTGTGTGTGTTTTTTTTTAATAAATAATCAGATCAATAATTGCTAACATGCATTTAGAGATGCAAAAATGACTCGTTTATTTCATAATAATTATATTTATTTACATCGAAATATTTTAAACAAATGTATAAATAACCTTTAGTAGCACCATTATAAACAATTATTTTCTTGGAGGTGCTAAAACAGAAGTAAGTTTAGGAATCCAAAGATTAAACTATTCAATAACAAGGCTCAATCGATTCTTGGAAGAAAAAAAAAATTCTTATGAGCAGCGATAGGATGTTGACGACATAAAAATTCTTTTAAAAAAATACTTTTGAAAACCAAAAAAGGCTTCCAAAGACAACAAAAAATTACTTAAATTGAAAAATAATGTCTTAAAATTTTTTCAAAAACAGATTCTGTATTAATCTATTTTTATTTAAAAGAATTGCAAATCATACCTCGTATATATAAATTTAATGTAAAAAAAAATAATAATAATTGAAATAAATGTGTTATTTATGAATAAAATAAAATGTAAATAAATACTCGATAAAAATAAATTATAAGGAATATCAGATATTCTTTCGAACACGTCTCTTGTTCAAAAGAAAATTCTTTAAAAACTCTGTTCAACACTTTTTTATTGAAGAATATTTAAAATAACAAGATTCAATGCAAAGAATACATTAATTTATTTAGAAAAACTTAATTCACGAGAAAACTGCTTTTGTAATGAAAAGTATGATTCAAAATTTGTAAAAAAAATATTATAAAAGGAAAAGAAATCTAAAAAAATGACCAAAAATCATGAATAATGCCTAAAAAAAGAAAAAGAAGCAAAAATAAAATTTTCTCATTTATATAAAAATGTGAAGTTCATGAGACACAATAGCGATTACCATAAGAGTTTTTTAATGAAAAGATAAACATTTCAGGCTTTCTTGCCATGATTAAATTAAGTGGCAGCTAAAATGGGAAAATATTTGTTTTGACCTTTGAGGTTTGTCAGAATAAGGCGATAATTCAAAATAAATTCAGTTCCCCTATAAATAAGCTGTCATACTTTTATACATCTTTGCATGAGAGCTGGGTTAACATCAAGTATTTCTAACTTTGGTTGGGCCTCCAATAATGTTTGGTAGGGTTGAAGTCTTGCTGTGCTGCGTTCATTTAGTGTTGATGCGCTAATTTCAGATAAAGCTCTATCTAAAATACCGTTTTTCAAAATGCTAAAACTCTGTTCTCGAAGAGTTTTGCAGCCGTTGTTAGTGGCCAGAAAAGATCTGACCTCATCAGCAACTTCAAAAATGTTAGTAATTTTGCCGGGAGTGATATAAATAACATTGTTTTCTCTGAAAGTGACAGCACTTCGAAACTCACTGGAGACAGCCGGCTTTGCCAATACTGCTGCTTTCCATCCAATATATTCGAATTCGTCAAAAAATGCCAAATAAAATCGTCTCATCTCTGTCTCGCAATTTTCCTTGATGATCGTTTCAACGAAATAATCTGTCAGTGAACGCAGTTTTTCATGCGCTGTTTCCGCAGATGTGAACGTACCCAAAATAGTCCATTTGCCATGCGTCATCACATAGTTCTGTGAATCTTCTTCTTCAAAGAATGGCATCAAACATGGATAAGCACCATCCATAATAATAAAAATAACCGGTTTTCCCTTACCTTTATACCTATACTGTAGACCCAAACAGGGTTGATAGATCATTTTGAGAGCGAAAGGTAATTTTTTGGGCAAAAGAGACTGATAGCTATTAGCGTGAATGACAACATCGCAGAAAATCTTCCTTTGTGCTCCATTTTGCAAACCAGTGACCATCATTCCTTCCGGTGTTTTCTGAACATCCAAAACAAGAAAGTTTAATAGAGTTGGAATCCTGCTCGATAATAAGCGGTTCTTAAAATAAGTTCTCAGAGGTTGTCCCAGTTTTGCTGTTGGCTCGTCTATGATAGCCCCGTAATTTACATTTGTAAAGCCAAATTCCCTTGGGTCTATTTCCCGCCGAAAACAATATTCTTCGCAGACACTCTTAAAAAGTGATTTCGGTACCTTGGGTTCACAGCCATCAGAGTCTTTGTCTCCCAACAGGTATATAGATACGTGGTTGGCGTTGATTAATTCTGGATAGAATTTTTGGAATTTCTTTAGGCCTAGCTGGCAGTCTCTTCTTGTCTTTTCTGAACGAGGATAGTGTGGTCCAGCGTGAAGTCTGATTCCAAACATTCCAGATATTCCCCGGAATATGTCCTCTTCTTTGTCAAGAATGAAAATATCTCGGCTTGGATTATCTGCTTTCAATTCTAAAGCGGTGTGGACTCCGTACCATCCAGCACCTATGATGGCTATCTTTTGTAAACTTGGCATGGTACGAATTCTTTTGTTTTCAAGTGATTAAGCCACCCTGTAAAAAATTTTAAAAAAATTTAATACTTAAACGAGAAATATTGAAACGTTTCCTTTTTTTTCTCTCTATTTCAGCCGTACTTTAGAAACGTCGAAGTAAAATAAATTGTGTATGTTGTGTATGGCAAGCGTACAGAAATTTTTGACAAAAGAGCTATACATTCCGAAAAGAATCATATAGTATATCGTTGAGGTAAATATATAATTGTAGTTATTATAATAATTGAAAATAGTAATTTTAATGCAGTATTCCAGGCCTTCTGAAGAAGTTGAATTAATTTTTTTACTTTTCGTATAAGACAACACTTAAACATTTGGGTAATTGCACCTCAAGAAGAAGAAGATCACATTACCCGCATACGTAACCTATGTCGTCAGTGCCAGCTGATCGCTTATAAGCGAAATGGTGTGTTAAATTTGAGCTAAGTTTCTCCACTTAAGCTTGAATGTTAAAATTAACGTGAAGTTAATTAAATACAGCTCTGTATCACGCATGGAATTTGTTAAAATATAATTCTTCTTCGTCTATTTCTTTTATTTAACTTATATTTATTATTTGCATTTTATTTTTAGCGTGATATATTTTTTGTTTGTGTACCTGGCAACTTCGATGCATAATTAGTTTGTTTATGTTCTACATGGCTTCGTGCCTTGCTTTGTGTGTTAAGTAAGAAATATGTAGTGAAAGATGTGAACTCTTTGAGAAAGAATCTTCGTAAAAGAATATAAAATGTGTCACCTAAGAGAATTGATACTTGAAGGGCTTACTGGAAATAGAATGGAAGGAACAAATGCCAACGTAAACAAAAGTCAAGTTTCAACAACCCATCAGGAGTTTCATACCCACATTACGTCACTTGCAAGTATCGCTTCTCCTCTCCTAAAAAGCTGCATCTACGACAGATGAGATGGCTGGCTGTTTGAGATGGTCAGCGAACTTATTAGGATTGCATTTGAATAATCCCAAGGAATCACTATAGTTACCAAAGCAATGAGGGAAATAAATAAAAAATGTTTAAAAAAAAGCAGAAATATGTATATTGTTTTCTTCTGTATCGTTTTAAGTTACAAGAGCGTAATTAACTTAGAATTAAAATGAGCTTTTGCCGATCGGACCGTGCAGTGGTCAGGGAGCTGACTTCACATTAGAAGTGTCCTGGGTTTGAATCCCGCACGAGGAATCAATGTTCTTTCACTCTCTGTACTATCTTTCTTTACTGTGTGAGAAACGTTGGACCACAAAATAGGGTGCCCCTGAAAGAGTGGCAGACAAATCTACTGATATCTGAATGACGAGTGTCAGTCAGGTGAGCAATGGAAAAAAATGTGCTTTTGAGAATAATTGCAACGGCTATATTAAAAAACATTTTTAAAGGATTTTATTTTATCAATTAATATCACTAAAACTTCCTCATTTAAAAAAGCACTTAACATTTTGTTTATTATATAGAATAGCATTAATATAAGATAACTAAAAACTATGTAAAGTCAGTTACAAAGTGAAACTCATTTTGTATGTATTTATGAAAAAGTAATTCGTTTTCTGTATCACCCTAAAGAACTAAAAACGCATTTTTTTCCCCTAAAAAAAGATGAAGCTATAGTTTCTCAAAAAACTATTTAGCATGTTTTACGTGAAGATATTTAAAATAACGATTTAATTCTGCTTTATAGCCACCGTTGAACAGCTGTGAACACCGTTGAACTAGCACATGTGCTGACGTAAAAACATCTTTAGAGGTAGAGGAAAAATGGGTTAAAGTCCCTTTGTCGGGAAAGGGGGGTTAACCGTGGGAGGTATACATGCTTTTTTTTGTTCTCTCTCCATGTAACGCAAATGTGAGTAAGTTGCATGAAAATGTCCTCCATGAAGGCAAATTTTTACCAATACTTGATCTAGTAGGATTGAGGAGAACGATCAATCTCCAATTCCTGAGGGGTTACGTGTTATGAGATCACGGAGGATTTTCGATCGGCTGGATTTGAACCCCCGTTTTCAGGAACATGAGTTCAGTGTCCTGCCAACCAGGCTATCAAGGTGCCATAAGTGAAATATTTCACTTGAAATATTATTCTCTAAAGTTAAGAGCAATAATTCTTGGAAATATACTCATTAAGAAAATCCCGAAAATTCCCTGAAATTTATATAGCGTCATCTGTTAAAACAAATCGAGATAGTTAAATTTCCTCGCTTCGATGACGTTCAGTTACGTTAGGGTAGATCATGCAACCCCATTCCCTTTCGAAATCTCCACACAAAAGACGGCAGAGATCAATTTTACGTGGCATTTTCATGATGTTTATAAATATACTGCAGTAGAACTAACCATAAGAGGTTTTTGAGGATTTCCTCTTCATGTTATGAAAATGTGGGTGTTTCCATCAAACATCTAACTCTACTCAGAAAAATATTTAAACTTAAGAATACAGAATGTATTCTGATTGCATAACACAATCAAAAGCAATAAATAAGATATAATTTTACTTGTTAAAAATATATATATGTGTTGATAGTCATAACCCTCTTCAAAAAATGTTTGCTGTTCAAAGCCAGTAATAAAATAAAATGGTATATAATTTTGAAGTCAAGGTAATAAATGTTTTTGAATATTTAGGGGAATAACGATAGAAATAAGGAGAAATAAAAATTTTATAATTTAACTTGTTGCAAATTGAAAGTTAAGGGATGGATAACGATTTTTCTAAAGCAAGTTCAAATTAAACGGTCGTAATGGTGATGTACGAAACGTGTTTGTCTTCAGATGTGCGTAAAAATTGTTAGAAATGTGTAACTTTTTTATGAATGCGAGGATAATAATCTATTTAGAGTCAGAGTTGGATATTAAGAAAAAAAATTACGCACATAAGCATTGTATTTCTTTTTATTTTTGCTTTACATATTCAATTTAGAATATTTATAAATATTTATATGTATGTTTTCTCAAAATGCATCCACCCAAGTCGGAAAAAAATCAAAAGGATAAAAACTTACCCCACCTCCTAATCTCACCGAAAACTATTTACGGACGTAATAGGGGTCTTATGTTTTAAAAAAATTTTAAATGTAAAAAGAGAATGCCCACTACAACCTTGAAATTTTTGAGGAAAACTTCCCTTAAATTAAAATTCGTAAATATCAAAAAATTATGCTTTAAACTTTCGTGGCGGTGTATCGCTGAGAATATCGGCATATTTGATTTATTTTATTTTTGGTGTTATTTATTTTTGCTTAGGTTAAAAAAAAAGTTCTTAATTAGCAATACACTCTTTTTTCATAGAAAGGGTTCAATTTTAAGTTTAGATGGGAAAAAAACCCTTGTTGTTCAGCATATTTTAGTTTTGTTCTTTTCAATTGTATGAACATAATATTTAAAATAAAACATAATTTGAACAAATATTGTAAAGAAAAATTATTATACCAGAATACAACGGATATCCAAGTTTATATTTCTGCAAGCAAAAATTTTTACTACAATTTTAATTTGAAAATGTAGTTTTGTTTAACGAATAAATAAAATCATTTAAACATAGCTTTCTTTCTTTTTTTTATGATCTTTCATACAAAAGAAGAAAAAAATGAATGGATTAAAATTGGATGGAGTGGCTCCTATTTTAGAATCTTATTTATCTTGTAAATAAAAGCAGATTTAAGAAAAAAGAAAACATTATTTTTAATTGAAACAAAAAGGAAAATAAGCAGATCTTTGTGTATGTTACTGTGAATGACCGGTGATTGTTGACTTCCACCGGTGAATGTTGACAATCGCATAGTCCCTTTGGTTAATGAGTACTAGGTCTAGTTAAGTGCCACTGCCTGGTATGCCCTATATCAATGTTTCTTAAGGTACTCCGAACACTAATGTTTCTCTTCATCTATCCTCATCTGATATTAAAATATCGAATCAATATAATAATATCAACGAACAAAGGAATATCAAATCGGATATAACAAATATTTCGGACATTTACCGAAGCGATTGTTCACATTCAACGGTGAAAGTCGTCATTTTCTTGATTTCGGTCATTCCAGGTAATATGTAGGCAGAAAATTCGAGCTTATTAAATTAAAATTAAATTAATTTTAATTAAAATTAAATTAATTGCTTTTTAAATTATTAATAGGTTATTTAAAACCTAAATAATATCAGTTAACTACATTTCTTTTAAGAATCAAAAATTAGATTTCACCAAGGAAAAAAAAAGTGTGTCTTTTCTGAGAGCTTCTGTGTAAGTAATCTAAAGTATCGTCATTAGCAAACTTGATGTCTAGTCTTGAAACAAATAAGATAACTTCTTAGTAACTAAAAAAAAAATCCGATCAAATATTGTTCAGAGTTGTAGGATGAAGAAATTTAACATTCATCAAAGACTTGTTATGAACATTTTAATAAATTTTATCCCAAGTGCAGAAATTATTCATTCTACATATTATCTAAGTAATGTGGAGGTCAACTAGGGTAATCTGTTAGAGTGCCAAAAAATGAAAATTTCTCAACTTACTTAGGTAATCTGCAAACTACCTACACATTATCTACGACATCTAGCAGGGGGACCGGAAAGTAATGTCGTTTCGGCCCATTAAATATTCCATAGTTTCAAAAACCAATTCATTTTTTTTATCCAATTCGATTCATTGAAAAGGGTTTGCTAACGAATGTGAATACATTATTGATTAAAAATAAAACCTTGATAACAAATATCAAATGCACCGAAACGACATTACTTTTCGATCCCCCTAATAGAATTTGCATATTATTTACGAAACACTCTTTAAAAGGAAAGTAGATATTTAATGGAACTACGTTTCCCTAAGCGCTTAAACTAACATACTTTTATTTATTTTTTACTATCTAAACTGTCAAGCTACTCTAATCAACACTTTAGTATATAAAATCAATCATCAATTACAATATATATATATATATATATATATTAGATCAATAAGTCATTTATTTTTAGTTGATATAAGGAATCAATTCAAAGCAATCAGCAAATTAGATGAAAGAATGAGAAAAACAAATTATTGAACTCAAACGATAGGGAGACCGTTCATTACCTAGGTAAATGGATGAAATTTTTTGATTCCACATATTAACAGATTATCCTAGTTAATTTATAGATTAGTTAGGCCATGTGCATATTGACGGCTTTCGATCTTTAGCTGAAAGATATATATGAGAAAAGATTTTAAAAAAAAAGAATCAATACCTTCAACAGATGTTATGGTAGATACGCACAGGGCCTTGCACTATCATAGAATGCTATTCGCCGATAATAATGCCTATGCTTTATTTACTGTGAAGGGTTATGAACAAAAAAAAAAAACACGAATACCATTCTTTATTTAATGAAGGAAACGAAATTATAAACAAACATTAAATGCCTCGTAGCAACGAATAATATATGAATCTAATATATGAATCGAAAGCCTAAAGGAACATCCATTTCTATGGAGGTCAGCAACCTGTTACCCTCCAAACTACAACAAACGAATCACCTTTGATTTCATTCCGAATATTTGTATGTACCTCATCGAAACACAGAGTCTTAAAACTCACTGAAACAATTCGTATTTTATGAACATGCTCCATATGCTCACCCTATCTACTCATACTTTCAGGGAAAGAAAGATAAAAGCTGGTTATACAAATTACTTCACTACAAGCTTTGTTCAAAGCTTAGGAAAAAACAAGATATTCGCCTCTCTTCCCTAATATATGTATACTCTTAAATTTCTTTATTCTTATATGAATTAATTCACTTCTACTGTAATGTATGTATACTTTTAAAAATCTGTATTCATACATGAATTCATTCGACTGGACGATAATTCATACATGAATTATCGTCCTATTAGTTTAGTCTTAAAAATATATTATATTTATGTTTAGGAATTCATTCGTTTCTACTGTACTGAATACATTGCCTGAAAATTGTGACATTTCTAATTGTGACATTTCTGAAAATTGTGAATGTGTCTGATTGTAACATTTTCCGTATGAATTCATTTGCCTCTACCGTAATCTATACATAATTTAAAAAATCTATATTTATATAGTAATTCATTCACCCTTACCGCAATATTTGTAAGTTTTACATAAAAACACAGATTAGATGTCTGAAAACTCTCTCGAGCGATTCGTATTTTATATACACGGTCCATATGCTTACGCTTCACGACGCTTACTTTCAGTGACAAATGAGAAAGATAAGAGCTGCTTATACAAATTATTTCACTACAAGCTTTTACAAAAGCTTAGAAAAACAAGTCTTAATTCTGCATTTATATATTAATTCCTTTGCCTAGTCTTAAATTTATTTGTTCCTATAGGAACTCATTCACATCTACTGTAATGTATGTATACTTTTAAAAATCTGTATTTATACATAAATTCATTTGACTCTACTCATTCATTCGCCCCTAACCGTTAGTCTTAAATATCTGTATTTGCACACAGGAATTTATTCACTTCTAACGTAATAATTCTACCTTAAAATTTATAACCTTCGTTGAACAGCCGATCCAATGTTGGGTTTACGACTACAAGAGTTCAACGCCATAGCCTTGTTATTTCGAACTCAGACTAGAAGACGAGTGAACTCCTGAATTAAGTAATGGAAGAAATTTGTCTTCGTGGAGGACTTTTTGATGAAAGTTACCCGCATTTGCGTTACATGGCGAGGAAAACCACGAAAACCTCCCATTTGTTAACCTTACGGCAAGGGAACTCTAATCCATGATCCGTTTACCACTGAGTATATTTTACGTCAGCGCTGTGGTCGGTGCAAGCAGGGTGCAAAAGACCAGCCATAGCTGGGATTTGAACCCGGTTCACCTCATTGGAAGGCAAACGCGCTATTCCCTGAGCCATCACGGCTCTGTTTAGAATCTTTGTTCAAAATGAAATAAAAATAAATAAGGAAGTGAGTTTATTATAATAATTGTGAACGCTTAACCAATTTCTGCTAGACGCTTTGGATAAAGACTAAAAAGAAAGAAAGAAAGAATTTAATTAGGCACATCTAAAGTGAGACACAAAATTTGAATATCTTAAACACGTTAAGGATTATAATGGTTGTTTGTAAAGTTCGTCTCGACAGGATCAAAGGCAAATAAATAATATTAACTTTTCATCCTAATACTCCAGACGGAATATTTTGAAACGCACCTTGAAAAACTTAACAATATCGTTAATCTTCTTTGAGATAAACTTTTTTCTAAGTTCTTCATCTACTTAACTGTTTTTAACTCAATTTTTTAATGCAAAAAAATGCAATTTATTTCTTTACGAAATTTATTTTTACCATAAAAAATTAAATTATTCTTATTAAAACAGTATAATTTAAATAGTTATTATCAATTCTAGTTTTTTTCTTTAAAAAACTACTTAGTTTAATGCAGGTATTAGAAAATTAATTAATGATTTTATAAAGAACAATGTTTGTGATGAATTTAAAAAAATAACTTTTTACATGAGCAAGTTTAAAGAAGATTGATTGATAGATTCATTTTTATAGAAAAAAATAAATTTCTATCTTTAAGATACGATTTTACTGATAAACTTAATATTTTTGTGCTAAATTTTGTCAAAATAACGTAAATAAGACACGGAAACTCTTAAATACCTCCAAAAAATAAATATTAAGCTTTGAGATGGTTATATTTTTTAAAAATTCAATTAAAATTACTTCCAAGAAGTATTTAAATTCGAAGTCAGTTCATTTTGAAAAGTAAACAAGTGATCATAGATTAAATTAGATTACTTACATTTAATTTGCATTTTCTCCAAAGGTGATTTTTCATATTCCTAAATACATATAATAAGGTAAAAATTTTACAATTATTACGAACTGTTTTAAATGTTTATACTATACTGTAAAACAACATTTTTACAGTATTGTAAATAATTTTAAAAATAAAAGATAGAAATTTCGGAAAACTTTTCATCACAGTATATATCAAAGTGTACGCTTTATCTTCATCAAAAAGTTCAAGTTTTTATGTTTAACTATTTTTGAGAAACAAGTATACAAATGGAAGCATTTTAATATTATGACATGATTTTGATGTAACTTATTTCACTGAAAAATTTTATCCTATCACTCAGTCCGGGAAGTTGAATGCCTGTATCGTGCTCTTAATTTGCCGTGTTCTTCTTGGCGGTGAACAGATTTTAAAACAAAATTATAAAGCATATTAACAGATATTAAAATATTTTCCTTTTATTTTATTTATACAGAATTGGTTTAACAGATTTTGTTTCCTATTCTGTTGTGATAAAATTCAAACGCAATCAATTTGCTTAGTTTCACCATCGCAATTTCATTTAAAAACTTAAATTTTTTAATTTCTTATCTAATTTTGATTACTATAGAAATTCGTTAGATCTTTTTTTCTAACAAAAAAAAAAAAAAAAAAAAAAAAAAAAAAAAAAAACAATTAAGAAATCGGACAAAGAAAAGTCAGTTTTTAACATTGTTATAAAATTTTAAATAAATATTTTGTATTATTCATTTTAATTGCGTACTTTGAATGGGTTTCCTAAATTTGCATTATTAAGGTAAATATAACGTTTCAAAAAGTAAACATAACTTATTTACTGTTTATCAACTCTGAAACGGAAACTAAATATCATTATTATAAAGTGTCTCGTTATAGGAACTCTTCCCAAAGAAATAATCAAAGTTCGAACCCCATCGATACCTGGTCGCTACGAATTCTGCTCCCTGCTAGCACCGACATCAGTGCTGACGTAAAATATCCTCAATGGTAGACAGATCATGGGTTAGAATCCCCTTGCCATCTGGCAAACAGTGAAAAGCTTCCGTGTTTTTCTTCTTCAAGTAACGCAATGTGAGATGATTTCATTAAATTGCCTTTCACAGAGGCTAGAGTGTCCCAAGGGTTGATCCATGAGCTCCCTGGTCTACTGGGTATGGTTCAAAATGACAATGCTACGGAGTTTAGAATGGATAGTTGTAAAGTAAAAAACTGGGACAGCTGTTCAATGCAGGGTGCAAAATAAAATAAAATACTCACCACACAGCTTTTTTAATGATACATTATTCTTAATATTTTTGTTATAAGTTGCATTCTTTCAACCTGCTAACTTGCTGATTTTCAATTTAAAAACAAACAAACTAGTTTATAAATTCCAGTCCGCTTCTTAATAATACTAAAATACTTTCGAAAAGAAGGGAAGTTTTTTTTCCAAATGCATCACTCGAGACGAAATCTTGCGAAATATTTGTAAAGCTAAGAGAACCAGACAGAGACGGGGGAGTTAGATTCATTTTTTGCAAAGCATTGAACGCATGCGTAAAATGTCTTATTAAATAGGAAAGTAACACGCTGCCTGGTGATTTGTTATTCTCTGTTACCATTCAGAAAGGTAGAGATTGTAGTTTCAAAATAACTGCCAGGAGTTTATTCGTGTTGGGGGAAAAGGTGAGATCATTTAGATTTTCAATTGATTTAAAATGCGATTGGCAGTACCAGTGCTTATATTCTTAATTGTATCTTAATTGGGCCGCCGTCGTTGTGCATTTCACTTAACGGTATATTTTGTTTTGCTGCGGCTAAAGCCATAAGACTTAAAGACACTTGAAATGGCGAAGGTGTGTAGAAAATGTACGAAGATTACGATGGAATGAAAAAAAGTTTAAATTCGAACATTTGTCCGGGAATAATCAACTGCTAAGCTACGATGGAAAACTGTTAAACTTTGACTGATAATCAACTGTTAAAATACGATGGAATGGAAAAAGTTTCAAATCCAAAATGAGTCCGAAAATAAATAACTGTTAAACTTTTGATAAAAGAAAATACCACTCGGGCTGATCTAAATCTTTACCCGCCAAAATGCAACTACGGATTTGATAGATGTACGATTTTAATTCATAAACTTAACAAGAGTTTTTTCTTCTTCTTTTTTTTGTTGAAATTATTATTTGTTTAAAAGTTATTGCGAATTTAATAATTTCATAATTNGTTGAAATTATTATTTGTTTAAAAGTTATTGCGAATTTAATAATTTCATAATTTTAATAATAATTTAATAATTTCATTTAATAATAATTTTATAATTTCATTCTCGCGACTATTTTTTTTTTCACTTCCTCTTAGCTTTCAATAATGATTATTTATCCATTGTTGCAGAGAACAATTTTGAATGTCTCGAAGTCTTCATTTTATAAACTGACGCATGACAGTATGACAAAAATCAACAAAAAATGAATAAATAAAATATTGAAAAAAAACAAGAGTAAGAGATTAGATGTTGCCAGATATAAATTGTAACATTTATATCGAAATTTCTTCGCATGAAAAAAGCGTTTCCAATTTGAACTGTTACGCCATAAAAATGTATTATACATTTTTAACAAGTAAAATTATTTCTCATTTATTACTTCTGATTGTGTCATACAATCAGATTACATTTTGTATTCTTAAGTTTAAATATTTTTCTAAGTACAGTTAGATATTAAAAAAAAAAAACAATTATTCGTCCAATTTGTTGTCATTAACATATTTACAAAGTGTCTTAACAAAAAATTAAAATAATTATATATTTCACCCACATCTTTTTCTTTAAAAAAATACTACTATAATATAATAAGAAAAAGAAAGAAAGATGAGTGTGAGGCGGGGGGTGAAAGGATAGAGCAGGGATGGATCAAACTAGTCATTAAAAAGTGCACTATTAATTTTTAAGTTAAGAAATTCAGCAATGTAATCAAATTCTAATGAATTATTAGGGGGAAAGGTTGTAATGAAAAAAACAACAACATTAAAATCAGTTTGATTTCTTGAGGAGCTGTCTCTAATAATCAATACTTCTACACGTAAAGCTGTTTTAAATTTTTTTCGTCGTTCTGCCTGCCTTAATATTGATTCGTTATATGGTTGTGAATACTCGTTTTAATATTAATTTTCGATTTCTAATGTGTATAATACTTTTTGTTTTCATTTTTTAATGTACACAGGGTGATTCTAAAAAGATGGGAAAAATTTTAGGAAGTGATAGTACACACCCAGATAAACAATTTTTTATCAAAGAATGCATGGGCTAAAACAAAACGCAAAGGTGCTGGCGCATTTGGAAAGTTTTTTCATGCAAACGATGCGAGTTACTGCGCTACGTTATTTGTCGCCAAGCTTTCGGCCGCTGCAGGGAAAGTTCACCTATCTTTTTTTCGCCGTTGTACCAGCATAGCCGCTGCCGGTCACTGTTTTGAACACTTATTGTAATCACATGCCATTAAATTTACTTTTATAACTTAACTTCATCGTTCTTTGTGTGTTTTTGCCTCATATAAGAACATAAACTTTGACGCCCTCTAGCTGTTTTGGGTTTTGTTTTCGACCATGCATTCTTCGATAAAAATTGTTTGTCTGGGTGTGTACTATCACTTCCTAAAATTTTGCCCATCTTTTTTGAATCACCCTGTATCTATACAGAAATGGGTAGTTGTTGACAATCACATAGTCGCTTTTATAAATGTCCAAAATATATGCTATAGGTCTAGTGAAGTGCCATTGCCCGGTATGCATTTAACCGGTACTTCGAACACTGATGTTTCTCCTAATATATCCTCATCTGATATTAAAATATCGAATAAATACAATAATATCAACGATCAAATGAATACCAATAGGATGTAACAAATATTTCGGACATTCACCAAAGCGACTATGTGATTGTGTGAGACATTCACCGGTGAAAGTCGACATTCTCTTTTAATTTCGGTTATTCACAGTAACATATATACGAAAAGGATGCAATTTCAGTCTTTGTTAGAATTAAAGACTATACCATCATTGAAACTTGACATAATATTGATGCTATTGTTCTCCTGGTATTGGTGAATGATATGCTACATCAGATATTTTAAATCAAGTTAAAAAGATGGCGGATATTTTGAAGTCACTTTATTTCGATGAAATATTTTTTTCCAACTTTTTTTTTTACTGCTTTTTTCCTGTCCATGTAGAGCAGGAAGTTACTTCTTTTGAGTATGTGTTTAGATAATATATATATGTTTGGGTGTCATATAGTTCTTTTTTGTGTCCATCAAGGATGGCAGAATATGAAGAGGTGGCTTAGTTGAGACACATTGTGTATATATTTACCCTTAATATAATATAACTGCTACTCAAAGAAATCAAGAAAATTACACAGAAAGCAAAACAGGAAAAGGAAAAATACGAAAATAAATTTTAAAAGATTTTTATAAAAAAAAAGAATAAAGGAAAATAATTATAAAATTTAAAAATTTTATTGAAAATTTATTATTATAAATTAAAAACTTTATTATATTGTTGTACATTATTCAAGGAAAAAAAATGGAAAAACTGTTATTAAGAGCTATAATCACACGAATAGTAATAAAAAAAAGAAAATATAACAATTTGTAGCAATGCTAACAACTAAGATATTATAGTATACTAATAAATAAGAAATAATAGTGAACTATAATTAAGGAAATAATAGTGAACTATATCCTCAAAAATTCTGATATTGTATTAACATCGAGAAAAACAAAATATATCGATAGTGCGAAGAGCACCAAAAATATAATATCAATTCGTTATTATAATTTAATCAAGTAAAAACAAAGCAGAAATTCAAAATAAAACACGAAAAAGAGATATAACGGGAGAAGAGACGATGAAAGAAAAGTTAAAAGATATGAAAATTTTTTGCACTAATTTTTGCTGATATAATCGCAGGGTTTGAAGTAGAGAATATATCTTTTCGTTGTTAATTTTATTGATTAATTTATGTTCTAAACTTTAATAATTTTTTCAATAATTTTTCATTATTCTTTTGTTAGAAATCCTACTAAAAAAATTTTTTTAACTTTTTAATAGTAGTTTTTTTAAAAAATATTTGACAGTTTTGTGACTCTTAGGGCAACCTGTATGTCGATTAATATTAAACAAACGAAGGAAGAAATTGGCACTGTTGATGAAAAACGATAAATATCTAAGGAATTCATAAAACTTAATTGCTTTAATTTCGAAAACTTAAAAATGTTAACAACTAAGAAATTATTATAAATTAAATCGAGCTTCAAACTCGTTGGTAACTTTAAATTGATGCAGAAGCTTAGATTCAATTTAGTTATTTATTTTAATTCAAACCTTGATTGTTTCTAGTTTATTTTCTAATTACCAAACTGCTTGCCTAATTAAGTGAAATGTTTTTCCGTGACTTTTTGGTTTTATCCAGTTAATTTTCATGAAAAAGAAATTTTTTTTTAAATAATATGCAAATTGGAAGTAACAAATGAAATATTAATGTTCATTTAAGAAATTAATCGTTTGCTAGACCTTCTTTTAGGCGATTGTTTTTACCAAAATATATTTTTTTCAAAATAATTTATAAAATAATTATAAGATTATAATGTATAGTATCAAAATGTGAACTAACGAATTCTATGAATGCAATATGAATAAAATCTCGATTATTGTTCATCATGGTGTATTCATGTTTTAAAATAGCTTTAAATTTCTATATGTGACATTGATAAATTTTAATACGATTTTTTTATTGTTACCTTTTAATTTATTGTTGCAACTATTAGCAGATTAAAGTATTATTTAGTAAGGAAATAATGTAATCATTGTTTTTTAAAAAAATTATTTAAACACTTGAGTTTCGATTCGAAACTCACTGAAAAATATATTTTAAGTAGTAACTTATGTTCAAAGTTTCAAACTATTATAATTGCCAAAAGTATTCTACTTGGGTAATTTCGTTTTTTCCCCTTTTTAAGTATCGATTTCACATTTTTGTTGAAAAGAAGAAAAAAAAATGCATTAATGAAAAAAAGTAGTAATTAAATTTGTGATTGAATCAGGTAGATTTATTCACCCATTTTAGCACTATTTCAGAAATTAATATAGTATAATTTAGCACTATTTCAGAACAAAATATAATATGATCCAGCACTATTTTAGAACTAAATATAACATAATTCAGCACTATTTTAGAACTAAATATAATGTAATTCAGCACTATTTCAGAACAAAGTATAATATAATTCAGCACTGTTTTAGAACTAAATATAATATAATTCAGCACTATTTTAGAACTAAATATAATATAATTTAGCACGATTTTATAACTAAATATAATATAATTTAGCACGATTTCAGAACTAAATATAATTCAGCACGATTTCAGAACTTAATGTAATATAATTTAGCACTATTTCAGAACTTAACATAATATAATTTAGCAGTATTTCGGAACTTAATAAAATTTAGCTCTATTTCAGAACTTAATGTATAAAAATTTTCTAAACTATTTTCTCTATCAATGATGTCATCTTTCTAAGACTCGAAAGGGATTCCCGTAATTAATCAGGAGTTTCTGGATTGGGAAAATAACTAATTCCATTGTTTTTATCCTAACATAAAGCTAACGATTCTACTCCGAGATATATATACATAAATTAATAATAATAAGAAGAAAAAACCGGGGGGGGGGAGAACAAAAATTTTAAAAAATCCGGAAAATTAAAGATATAATCTTTTCATCAGCTCACACCATTATGTCCGCAAAAAAGAGTGCTCTCTAATATTGCATCAATATAGCCAAAGCAAAACATATCAATACAATAGTGTGAGAAGCACTCAAAAATTTTTACAAAAAATTTTATATATA
>NC_092208.1:89196100-89365328 GCF_043381705.1 Parasteatoda tepidariorum
ATATATATATATACTTTCCTCTGTGTAGTGAAAGAATAAATCGATCGAATCGATTTTCCTGTATCAAATCTCTGCAGATTTAAAACTCGCGTAATAGTTATTGCGCAGTAGACATTGCACACTAATTTCCTCATTAATTTTAATTAAAGTAAGCTTGACAAATTAAAATGAAATGAAAAATTTCTAGACTATCTCCAATGTCAATCGAGTCAGCTTTCTAAAACTCGACCCCTAATGAATCTGGAGTTTTTGGATCGGAAAACCGTTGTTTTTTATTCTAACATCATGCTCGAGTTATTGTTTGAAATCCTGTTTACACTTGCATTGGACAGTTGAATTTTTTTATTTTTAAAATTTCCTCCATCTTAATACAGGGAGTTTCCCAAAATAATTTTAGCAAACCTTATCAGAAATGTTTTTAACGCTATTTAAATGACATGTATAAAATATTTTATTCAGAATATATGTATGCTGTTTTAAGATTAAATGTTTCCAGCTTGTTTTTTATCCAAATATTCTTTTACGTTTCTATGAGATTGCAGTTAAGAGAGAAAGCATTTGGTTATATGAGTTTCCGTTGTGTTTTTAACCAAAATAATCCGTTTATTTAAAATATTATATGCATTACTTTTTAATTTAAATCTTTTTCTTCAACTGCAGCACGTATTTTCACGGAAGGAAGTTCGAAACTAATAATCCTTAAACCATGAATACATAACTATACGGTTTTTTAATCATTTACAACTAGCATGGTTTCAGACCTTAAAAAAAACAAGACATTGGAGCTAGGCTTTTCGGGTAATGGGGATTGGAGTTTCGTTGTGGTGGAGTTGTGGACGTGGAATGTGGTTTAGTAAGTTTATCTGGTTGTTTCACCCATCGTAAAAGATAAAAAATACCAGACTTTTTGTGCCGAGCAGCTTAACGCTGCTGCAATCTATGCCTGAATGAAAGTATCGTTTTCTTATAGTCCAAGATCACAAATTTTGGAGTGTATCACACTGGATGTGTTGAAGGGAATGTAGGAAATAATATAGTGGCAACCCTGGGACTCGAACAATGTGTCGGTCATGAAGATATCGCCCTCTCTTCCATAATAAGTACACAGTTGCAAGGAACGAAGTGGTTTTATTAGATGGGGGATAAAATTCTGGTTGGTTAACCGTATTAGGTGAATGCAGTTAATACACGGGTTTTTTTTTCACAGTTAGCAGTTTGAATACCATCTTATTTATGGTTATTTGATTATTTTGTTTGAATATGATAAAATAATTAAATAAATAAATTGTTTTTTAGCCATTTTTACCAAACATTTCTTACAGTATATAATAATTGCATTCCAAACACTTCCACGTAACAAGCGAATCACAAATGGTTAAAATATATATATTGTTAAAAAAAGTGTGATTGCAGCATTCTGCCTAAGAAGCTATTTAATATAATCTCATTCATTTTCCTAAACTCAAAGTTTCCCAACAAACATGAGCCGAGCAATAGTTTTGTTGCATGTCAGAACATTCCAACTTAAATATTTACATAGGCGTTTCTGAAAATGCTAGTTTCTTTGAAAACATTGTTCTATATTTTTTTCCGGTTAGTCAGCGGCATTTAGTGACACTTCGTAACAAATTTAAAAACTCCGTGGGTATCGTTATCTTGTTTCCACAGCAGAATGCAGCAAAAAATACGTATCTATGTCCTTCCGATTTTTTATTGTTCCTTTCAAGTCATTTTTCTGGACACCAGGAAAATACAATTACGTCAATTTTTGGTACACCCGGTTTAATATAATAATAGTCTTGATTTTAAGACACATTTTTATTTTTTATTTTTTCGTGTATGTTTATATAATGTACTTGCTCCAATTTTATTGATATTTACTTTTGTACTATTTAATTGGTTTTAAAAGTACTATTTTTAAATGTTTTACATTATTGTTCTTTTGTAAATTTTGCACGTTTATCTTTTAAATTGTTCTTTTAAATTATTCTTTTAATTGACACTTTTAATATATTGCTGTTTTAATGTTTATCACCTTACATGATTTTAGCTGCTCTACGCCCGCCATGTTCATGGGCTGTTGCCATGTCTGATGTGTATTTTATGTTTGTACTGTTTTCTGGATTTTTTTTAATTTTAATAAGCATTTACCCGTATGCCCTAATTAAGGGCGGGTCGGGGTAAATTCTTCCATATAATGTACTCGAATATTTTTTTTTGTAATGATTTAGGTACAGTGCGCAAAGTTAAAAAAAAAAAAAAACGACATACGTAAAACATCCTGTATTACTTTTGATCTAATAATCGGTTTTTCACGCAGTAGAAGTCTATCTTAATAACCCGAAGGCATTCCCTTAAATATGCTGATTAATTAGAACTGATGATATTTTAAGTTACGAAATCTGACATAAAGACATATTTTCTCTGAATAGACGTACCTTTTTTTTATAACATTAACTATTAATTAATTTAGAAAAAATTATTAATACAAGTTTTAATTATTTTCATGCAGTATAGTAAATACATTATTTAAGGTAGAAATTTTTAAGTATAAATTAATTGATAATGTATGTTTAGGAAACTATTTTTTACTACGAAATTGAAAAATGTATTATTGCAAATCAAAAGTGATTTTTTTTAAATATAATTAAAAATATTTCTATGCAATAAAATAATTAAATACATTCTTTTGAGACCTATTTCGTTAAGTCCGATTTTATTGATAACGAGGATTTCTTTACTAAGAAATACCGAAAGTGATGTGCATGTAAATTATGTTTCAAAATAGACTATACGTTAATAAGTGTGATATGTAACACTTAAATAGTAGTTTTTCATTTAATATATTTAAAATAATTTTCTTGCTATAAACATATTTCAATTACAACCATTTACTTTTTTGCTAATTAAAATGCAGTGTCTTTATATCTTATTGAATATGTAGTTAGAGTGTATCAAGACTTCCATAAACCAGAACGACTTTTTTTTCAGTTATGTTTTCTTATCTAAAGTAATTAATTTTCATTAGGTATCTAGTTCAAAACTTGTCTCCCGATTTTTAATAATCATTACCAAGTTGAGTTTGAAAAATATAATAGTGATTTTTTTTAACTCAGTGATTAGTTTGTAATAATATAATAATTTTATCAATTTTAGTAAGAAATATTAACTATTTTAGTTCTATTTCTTTTAAACAATAGTATGATTAAAATCTTTTATCAGATGCTTTGAATGGTAAATTTTAAAAAATCCAATAAATTTTATTTAAAAAAAATATCCGATTCAAATCAAATCTATACGATTTTGGAGTAAAAAAATTGTTTACCAACCATGGCTTCTGGTCAGAGCTGTAGTCATAAACTTTTTAGTGTGTTAACGATAAAAATTCGAACATTTTACGCGGAAATCTTTTTCTTCTTCTTAAATAATATGCAGAAGTTTGGTTAATATAGACTGGTTTAAAATTTCAATAAAATTAAGTTTTAAATATTAAAGTAGGGTTTTTACAATTTAATTAAAATTTGGTTCTGCAACCAGAACTTTTGCTTTTTATCTAATTTGAGACGATACGTTGGTAAAACTTTTTAACCAATATTCTTGAAAGAATTGCATCGATCTAATTAAAATTTAGACCGATTTTCAGAACTTTAAAAGCTCCTTGTCACCTTAAAATGAACAAAAAATATTTTTTTTCATTGTTTAAATATAGTTTGCATTTTAAAATTTCAGAAATATCAAAATTTACAACATATAAAAAAAAAAAACTCCTTTTAATTGAAAATCACCAAAAGATGGAGGAACACTTTTTGACATACTCTAGCTTCTGGTGAAAATTGTTTCTATCAGAAATTGTTTTGCAGCATAATTGATGGTCATAAGGGTTACCTTGAGCGCAGTACACCAACGTTTCTCAAAGGGGATAATATGTTAGCAGCGCAGTCCACCATGTTTTAGAAAACCATTAGCGCAATCCGCTATCACCGTAAAAAAGGGCATAGTTATTACTAATTATTTACTTTTTAACCATTTATTATCATTAATTATTTACTTTAATTAGCTTAACATTTCCCTCATTTCAAATTTTCGCACAACTAAACCCACGTAGTTTTAAATGACTAAATTCAAAATTTGAATGAATCGGTCTATTAGCTCTTGAGAAATAAAAATTTAAAATATTTATCCAAAATATTTATTTTAATGAAATTCTCACTTACTTTTCAGAAATGATGGGAAAATGACTACTATTATAATGCAAGAAGAGAGAAATTCTATTAAATAATAATAATGTTTGTTTAAAAAGACAATGGAAATGTTGATTATTATTTGATTNCAACTAAACACACGTAGTTTTAAATGACTAAATTCAAAATTTGAATAAATCGGTCTATTAGCTCTTGAGAAATAAAAATTTAAAATATTTATCCAAAATATTTATTTTAATGAAATTCTCCCTTACTTTTCAGAAGTGATGGGAAAATGACTACTATTATTATGCAAGAAGAGAGAAATTCTATTAAATAATAATAATGTTTGTTTAAAAAGACAATGAAAATGTTGATTATTATTTGATTTGAAAAGTATATATTACCTGAAACAAGAATTTTTTGTATGTCTTTCTTATTCAAAACCGAAAGTGCTAAGACAGTTAATCTCTTTATTTTTTCCTTACAATGAATATAATCTGTTTTTTTTTCACTTGATATATATTGAAGAAGAATTTGATTTTGTATGATATCTGAATACATGAATATTTTATATAGAGACATGAATACTTCATACAAAGATATGAATACTTTATAAACATGAATATGTTAATGTACAGAAATGTGAATGCTTGATTTATAGATATGTGAATATCTGATATATTTATATAAAGGTATGAGTCCATGGTATTTGAGTATAATAAATATTTAATATGCTGAGACATGAAAATTTAATTTACAGATATATTAATACTTGCTATGCAGACACGTGGATATTTGATGAACAATGTATGAATTGTTGCTATACTGATATGTGAATATTAGATATACAGATGTAGAAGATATATAAATGTGGGAAAGATATTTTCCACTAGATTTATTAAAAAATTTATAAGTCTTAAGCACTTGTTTAAAGCTTCGATAATAAATTCTATTAAATTTGTAAACTGCTACCAAATCTTTCACGAGTTTCCTGAAATAAACGCATTACTCTGTAATGCCTTCATTAAACTTTACGACTGAATTTCTGTTAAAGTACTTGTATGCGCAGTTTATTTCTAAAATTTAAAGGGATCCATCACTGTTCATTTGAAAGTAATAACTTATAAAGTCAGCTCAGAGGTTGTTCTATCTTTACACGAGTACCACTGAAACGATATTAAACCAATTTTCTATTTGGTTAAAAGTTGAGCTCTAAGTGAATAATTAGTTTGTTTGTGTTGTATATGGCTTCGTGCCTGTCTTTGTGTTAAGTCTCTGTGTAAATATATAGTGAAAGAATTGAAATGTCTGAGGAAGAATCTTTGTGAAAGAATTTAGACTGCGTCATTTGAGAGAATTTATATTGACTGGACTTGGCTTTCTCGAAATAGAACGGAAAGAACAGTTGCTAACATAAACAAATGCCACGCTTCAACAACCCATCAGGATTGAGATACCCACACTACGTCACTTGCAGGCATCTCATTATATTTCATCTCAATTAATTTTTTTGGATATTTTCAAAACTTTCTCCACTCGGTTATTACACAATATTATCACTCGTTTGACATCAGATATCCACGATTAACTATTAAACAATAAAAACAATGATGCATCTTCTTCACTTGTACTACACTGAATAAACATTTGGTATTTTCCTTGTCCTGGATGTCGAAGCATTTATGGTTCTGCGCCATTTTGCATTCTTTTGATCTATTAATTTTGTGGGGGACTTAAGTTGAACTCTACGAAAACAATGTCCTTCACTGTACGGCGTTACATTTCTAGTTGAGTTTGTCATATTTTTTTTTTGTCTCATCTACAGACATTAGGAGACTGAAGCTGAGATGTAACTCTGACAAAAACAATAAGCACCAGTGGTACTCCTAATCCATTCTGTTACATTCGAAACATTTCAAGTCCTTGATGTCAAAGCAAATATATTCTAGAACACCTCGACGTTTTTCTCAATCTATAGATTTTAGATGATTCAACTTAAGTTACAACTCTGCAGCAACAAAGAAATATGAGTAACAGTAATATTCCTTCTCCATTCATTCCTCAGTGCTACTTTCAAAATTTCAACTCTACGAAATTTGATGTTCTTCTCAGTCTATTGACATTACGGGACTTGAAGAATCTAAATTCTTCTAACCACCAAAGTGAACATCAGCCGACTACAGATTCTTCAGTACTATCACCAAGAAATTGCTTCATTATAGCAGCTTATAGTGCAATAATAATCATCAGTCTGTTCGGAAATTGCCTAGTTCTTAACATAGTGATTCGAAATTCAAGACTGCGCACTGCCACTTACATATTCTTCGCCAATTTGGCGCTGTCTGATCTGATGATGACGGCACTTAATGTTCCTTTCAATGTCGCACGATTGATTCTTCCTGATTGGCCTTTTGGTTCAGTCATGTGCTCCATAGTACCATTTGCGCAGTCTACTTCTGTCTATGTATCGACTTTTAGCATGACTTATATTTCATTTGACAGATACAAAGTCATCTGCAGGCCTCTCAAACCAAAATTGAGAAGCTCTCAAGTAAGCTAAAAGTTTTATTAGAAAATTATTTATATAATTTCAAGTATGATTTAATGGTAGTAATACTAATAAATAGGACATAATAGCAATATTCATTAATAGAAACATAATATAAATAAAGTATATAATGTACAGTGAAATCTCCAGGGAAGACCACCTCTATTTACGTCCACTTTCGGGAGGCATGGAATTCTTTCCATTGCTGAAGAAAACCTTTAGATGAGATCATTAAAACCTCTCCCATCGACCAGGAAAAATATCTGCACTAAATGTGGTAAAGGACAAATGAGGAAACAAGTAAAAATATTGATACAAAAAATTTAAAAAAATAAATAAGTAGATTCAAATGTATTCAAAATATTTGTGTGAGGTTCTTATTTAGAGAGCTGTTTCAGACAATACAACCACATGTTGCAGTCTGAGTACACTTAAGACAATGCTATCAATGATGTATTTTTAGAGTTAAAAATTAAATTTTTTTTGAAAAAAAGCTTTTTTAGAAAAAACTAAGCATCTTAAACAAATAAACCAACTTCTCAGTTTTTAAAGCCAACTAATTTTTATGATATAAAAGTAAATGCAAACTTAAACATTGAACCTAATTGTTAAAATAGCTTTATCATTCATAATTGGTAAATTTGTTTTTGCACATATTTGTATCAGTTGAGATCATTTTTATAGACGCTCAATTTTATTCAACGATCCGTCTTTTTATGACGCCAACAGAAGTGCCGTTTCTGCACCAAGAAAATGACACTGACTAAAATTAATATCATTTGCGAAAAATCATGCACCTTCGATAACAGTTTTGAAGCGAATGAAGGTAAGAACAATCCACCTCCATCAACGACCCTTTTACCTCTAGAGCGGAGGGTGGTCACTCCCGAAAGATTTCACTGTAGCATATTAGTAAATAAGATATTTTACTAATAAGACATTGTAGTAATACTAATCAATAAAAAAATAAAAGTGAGCAACTATTAAAAATTACATTTTTCATTAATTGCTATAGTAATACTAATAATTAGTATTAATATTATTAAATCAGACATTGTTGTATACACAATGAAAACACAATAGTAAATTGTTTTTAATACTATAAAGACTAAAACTTAGTACATACCTATATTGCCCAAAAGCAGTCAAAATGACTGCATTGTGAAAGAATAACTATTATGTAAAGAAATTTGTTTAACTAATTTTTAATATTATTTATATTATTTACAGTTATATAACAAGTTATTAGTAAATATTAACAATAAAAAAATTTTACTTTACTTGGAAAAAAAAATATTAATTTTTGCATTATTATTTGTACATTTTTTGCAAATGAAAAAGCAGACGAAATGACTTCCTTTAGGCTACCTAGGGTTAAGAACTATAATCACACTAATACTAATAAAAAGGAAAAGTTAACAAGTAGTAGTAATAAATATACAATTATAGTGAACAATAATTAAGGACTATAATAACACTAATATTAATTCTAATAAATAATAATTAGTATTGATATTATTAAATCAGGCATTGTTGTATACTAATCAATGAAAAAACTTTAGTAAATTGTTATTATGAACTATAATCACACTAATACTAATAAAATAACAAAATTAAAAAATTAGTAGCAATACTAATAAATAAATAATTTATATTCTAATAAATAAAAATAATGGTGAACTCTAATTAAGGACTATAATAACACTAATATTAATACTAATAATTAAGAAAAATTAATAATTAGTAGTAATTCGATTAAATAAGATATCGCAATGATACTAATCCATAAAAAGTAATAGCTGACTGTTATTATGAACTAGGATTACACTCATAAATAAGAAGAACTAATTATTTGCAGTAATCCTAAGAAAGACATTGTAGTAATAAAATGTAACAGTGAACTGTTATTTAGAAATAACATTTCCTATTAATTTTAGGCGTTTATAGTAACTATTTGCATTTGGTTCCTGGCGCTCTCTTTGTCTGTCCCGTATGCTATTTACAACAGAATTATTCCGATCTTCACATTCAAGATAGTGAATCGATGCCAGACACTCTTCCCTGAAACATACAGCCCATGGATTGAACTCATTTCCCTAATGATACAATATCTGTTGCCACTCACAATAACTGGAATACTATGCGGCAAGATCGTCTGCCATATTTGGCAGAGGAGTCCATTCGACAATTTTACTAAAGAACAGATCATCGTCCAAGAAAAAATGAAAAGAAGGGTGAGTGGTTATTCTTTTTTGCTACTCCTATACAAAGGTCGGTCTGTCCCTTCACATTAAATAACTTTCGACAATCTTTTATTACTCCCCCCCCCCTTATAAGCAAAAAAAGCAATATCTAGGAGCCGTGATGGCTCAGGCGATAGAACGCTTGCCTCCTAATGAGATGGCCCAGGTTTAAATTTCAGCGATGGCTGATCGATATGAACTCTACACCCAGTGCACCACAGTGCTCGAATAAAATATCCTCAGTGGTAGACGGATCATGGGTTAGAATCCCCTTGCGTCAGACTAACCGTGGATGGTTTTCGGGTTTTCCTCTCCATGTAACGCAAATGCGGGTTAGTTCCATCAAAAAGTCCTCCACGAGGGCTAGTTTTTCCCAATACTTTATCCAAGAATTTCCTTGTCTTCTGTGTTTGGTTCAATATTACAAGTCTATGAAGTGAATAGTTGTAAAAAAAAATATCCGGTTATAAAATAAATAAATAAAAAAATCCCTATCCAATGCTTACGTGCGAATGTCGTAACGATTGCTTCAATTGTTGATGCATCAATTTTGACTTTCACTGCACAACTTTGACTTTTACTGCATTAGAATAAAATTCAAATGAAAGATGTAGCTTTGCTTAAATCAAAATTTCCGCTTTTATTCATTTTTAAAAATTTTGAGTAAAATATTCTTTAGAATCTCAAGTTTTTCTTTTTGATTTAAAATTCTTGAGCTCTGAAACTCCAAGAAGAAATTTTTTTCCAATTTTTTTTATTCCTCGAATTCAACTTTTATTCATAACTTGAAATTTTCCCACGTGTTTACATTGCAATTTTAATTTTGTTTTTGAGAAAAATTTGAAAAGAAAAGGAATTCAATACTTAAAAAATTTTCAAAAATGACAAAGAAATTATATCTTTCTAGACATTTGAAAGGCCTTGAATCCTATACTAATATGACACATTTTTTGGAGTACAACAGATTGAATTCCATATTGATAACACTATAGTTTCGTGCTGCTATTTTTTAAAAGTACAGATGAAGAAACAATACTTAGGAAAAGCTTGATATGCTACTTTTTTGGAAAAATTATAGATTATCTCCTTATTATCTCAAATATTTTCGTTTCCTATACTCTTTTTTCTTCCTATTTTTTTCGATCCCATTTTTTGTTACTAAATTGATTATAGATGACAGCCATAGAAATAATAGCGATTTCTGGACATAACAAATAATTTAACTCATTTTTGGAATACACAACTGATCATAGTTACATTTTAGTCTCGTTAAATTGTTGCATTTATGGCTGATTTCTTTGGTGGACGCATATTTCAACCTTACATATTCAAAATTTATTAAGAAAAAAATGCCCACTTACTTGCTATTTTTTACTTAAGTATTTGTACATAAAAAAAGTATGAAAAGTTCTAAGCTTGTATAATGTTTGTTAAACTGTCATTTTTTCTCTTATTTTGCATGTTTTGATTCAAGTGAATAAAAAGCATTGTTCGTGAATTACCATAATAAATAACATTGGGGAACACATTTTTATTTGTTTGTTATCTGCTGCATGAGATTCTGTAACAGATCCGCGATACTTTCATATCGCTGATTTGAAATCTGCAATAGTCTCTTCTCGCAAAGCTATAGTTTTTTTTTAATTAAATTTTGAGTGTACTTTTTGTCGAAATGTACAAATTAAAAACGTTTTATCTAACAGGAGGTCACGGAACCCTATCGACACATTTTTGGGAGAGTTAAGGAACATTATCAGGATTAAAATTTTTAAGAAACCACTTAGGGAATGTCGTCGTAAGCCACTAGGGGCGCTTCTCCTATTATGAAATGTTTCTCTGCATGCTTCTAAATATGTCGCAATAGAAAAGCGCCCCTAACCACGTGCGACGATATTTCCAGGCATGGATTCATATTCAGTTTTAATACTGGTGATCTGCCCTAACTCCCCTACAAGTTTAGCACCATTTACGCGACCGCCTGTTATATAGAACGCTTTTAAACTTGTACATTTCCGCAAAAATATTTTTGAAAAACATCTGTAGCTTTAGGAGCAAAAGGAATTTCAGATTTAAAATTCTCACCTCCAAATTATCCAAGATCAAGCATTTGCATAATTGCAACAAAAAATTTGTTACTTAAATTATTATTGCAACATTATTATTACAGCAAAATATTTGTTATCTATTGAAACACATACTCCAAACACCGAGAATTACGACGCTCATATTCAGGACTTGTACTGAGCGTGTTATTTTACAACCGTCGTTGAACAGCCGACCCTATTTTGGGTTTACGACTACTAATGTTCAACTCCGTAGCCTTGTATTTTTGAACCCAATCCAGAAGACAAGGGAACTCCTGGATCAGTATCCTCAGAGGTATTGATTTGTTATGGGAACTTGGAGGACTCTGTGACCCAGACAGATTTAACATGCACCAGTAACCATTTTTAATTCACTGGGATTCTTCGGCCAGCTGGACTCGAAAGCCCATTGTCACGAGCGCGAGTCCAACCGGGCTATCTCGGCCTCAAAATGTATGATTATATTTAACGTGAATTTCGGACATTATGGATACTTTTTTCCTTTTACAGCTGCGCAGTGGACTATTGATAACACGATCTGGGAAACATCTCCGAGGATGATCCGAAGACATGCCATCACAATTTTGATCCTCTGCCGAGGGGATGGCACCCCCGCTTCGGGTAGCCCTACGAGCGAAGTCGAGCACTTTACGGTAGAACAGTTTGACGAGGACCAATACCGCACACCCTGGGTTCATACGTAGGCTGATCAAAGTGATCATCCACCCGCTTACTGACCGCAGCCAGAGATGCTTCTACTGGGAACAGTTTACTTACGATCGGAACCCAGGGAGATGAGTAACAACATTGAATATGCTTTTTTTTCCCTTCACATTCACTTAAGCAATGTCATTTACANGGACACGGTCTGGGAAACATCTCCGAGGATGATCCGAAGACATGCCATCACAATTTTGATCCTCTGCCGAGGGGATGGCACCCCCGCTTCGGGTAGCCCTACGAGCGAAGTCGAGCACTTTACGGTAGAACAGTTTGACGAGAACCAATACCGCACACCCTGGGTTCATACGTAGGCTGATCAAAGTGGTCACTACCAGCTTACTGACCGCAGCCAGAGACTTCGGTGTTCTACTGGGAACAGTTTACTTACGATCTGTCCACTGCGGAACCCAGGGAGATGAGTAACATTGAATATGCTTTTCACATTCACTTAAGCAATGTCATTTACAAAGCATTAAAAATTTTCAAAATAAAATAAACTATTAATGCAGTTTATGAATGACATAACAATTGGACGAAGAGTTAAATAACTATTTTATTTATTTACAGGCTGTAAAGATGATTATTATTGTGGTGTTACTTTTTGCAATCTGCTGGCTGCCGCTCAACACATTTTACATGCTCAAAGAATTCGCAGGAATGGAATTCATGTGCGAGTCATCCAAGTCCACAACTATTCATTCCACCATCTATTTCTTTTGTCATTGGCTGGCCATGAGTTCTGTCTGTTACAACCCATTCGTATATTGCTGGTTGAACGAGCATTTCCGAAACAAGATTTTGAATTGCCCTTTAGTCTTGTGTAAATTAGGCTTAAGACTTTTCACTTGCGTGAGATCAATAACACGTTTGAATCCGACGAGCAAGTTCGATGATATGAACAAAGATGAGTTAAATCAGGGTGATAGTGTCGTAAAGTGTAGTGAATCGAACCCCCCTTTGACTGAAAACGATAGAAATATGACTGTCATGAATGCGTATGAATCGATGCAAACACTTGTCAGTTCAACTCCGAGGTCCTCCATTGAGATGAGTGTTCAGTGTAAATCTCTTCCTGGTCTTGTCGAGGAGGGCATCCATATTTAAGTATAAAAAAGAAATTTCTTCATTCTTATATAATTTAGGCTTAAGACCTCTGATAGAGTCAATAAAAAGTTTGAATCAAACTCTCACAAAATAAGGAGCGATAAGATGAAGTCCTAAATTATGGTAAACTTTCGACTGTGTGGAAATTCTATGAATGCAAATTAATCTATTCAAACACTTGTTATTTTAACTCCAGGGTCATCCGTTGCGATACGCTTTCTTACGTAAGTTAGGCTTAAGACTAACACTACCTGAAAACAAACAACAGGACCCCAATAGCCACTCTCGATGAATGATGAGTTAAACCAGAGCAATGATGTAAAATGTGGTAAATTCACTTTCGCCTGAAAACGCAGAAATTTGATCTTCATGAATACATATGAATCGATGCTGATCTTTATTAATTCTTCTCCGAGCAAGTCTTTCTCGGATGCTACTGTGGAAGACGTAAAAGCAGAAGACACTAATTACAATAAATAAAAAGTGAACATAAAACATGCCATATCCATGATGAATTCGGCAACAATTTGATGCTTTGAATTCATACAAATCAACACAATCACTTCAATGTCGAAGTCTTGGAACAAAATATGCGTTTGGTCAAAAAAAGCTTTTCCTTGAAGTTATTGAATAGAAATAAAAAGAGAAGGAAAAAAACTGTTATAATCATAGAAATAGCAATATTTGTAAATAACTTTTTTACAATTGCGATCCTATAATTTCTATATAATTCTTGATGGTCATCATTTTCCTGCCTTACATTTAGATTTTTGAACACTAGTTCTCGTCAGCACTGTGGTCAGTACGAGCTCGGTGCGGAATTCGTATCGAGCAGCCATCGCTTGAATTCAAACCCGCTTCACCTCATCAAGAGGCGAATACTCTATTCTCTGAGCCACCACGACCCAATGCAGATTATTTATTGATTTGAGAAACAATAAAATGTATTATCACTTCAACTGAATATTTCTACATCGAAATAAAATAACTAATCAAATTAACAACGCTGAAGTAAAAAAAACAATCAATAATTAATATATCTATACAAAACATCTATACATATATCAATAAATCTTTATTATTGTATAGATGGCTACGTTGCAAAAATCCTTTCCTACACTCCTTTATATGTCTACTAAGAAAGCAATCATTACTATGCATGTTTGCATGTTCAATAATGTACTAAATAAATATATAATGAAAAATTTCATATTAATTTCTATTGTTTATTTCTTTAAATTTGTCTCTGTTGTACTATAATAAAAATGTTATTGANCATCTAAAAATTACTTATTTAATTTATCTTATTTTTTTGCAGAAAATTGCACATTTGAACAAAGCAATTTTTTAAAAAAAAAATGTCAAATCTGACAAGTTGCTACTTTGTAACAAACTTTTTTGCATAAAAATTATCATTTACACATTAAAGTACAAGTCATTAACTTTAAAACGGGCTAAAGTAAATGACTTTACGATTTTTTTTGACCGAGATGTGAGATTTTGAAAATTTTTTGTCATTTATAGTGAAAACAAAATTATTGCGAATTCGAAAATTATTTAGTATTAATTTTTTGCAACTTTCTTATTCGGATTAATTAAGTTTTTTATTTAAAACATTATTACAAACAAGAACATTATTTATAAATTTGCAATAAAAATTTTAAAGAACGACAAGAAATTTTTAAGAAATTTAACTTTATTTTGCCACCTATTTTTATACAAAATTTACACTTTTCTCAACTGTGATAAATATAAACTTATGCGAACATTACGTAACAAATAAATAATTGATAGCTAACAAATTTTCAACAGAAAATAGTCAATAGGTTAATCTCTTTAAGCTGAAGAATAAATTTTCGAATTCACAATAATTTCGTTTTCACTATAAATGACAAAAAATTTTCAAAATCTCATATCTCGGTCAAAAAAAATCATAAAGTCATTTACTTTAGCGCGTTTTAAAGTTAATGACTTGTACTTTAATGTGCAAATAATAATTTTCAGGCCAAAAATTTTGTTACAAAGTAGCAACTTGTCAGGCTTGACATTTTTTTTAAAAAAAAAATTGCTTCGTTCAAAAATGTAAAATTTTGCAAAAAATTGAGATAAATTAAATTAGTATTTTTTAGGTGAAAGTAGAAGACCTGATCATGATATCCTGAAATTTTTATGAAAATTGATTCATTTTTGAAAAAGTTATGACACTTTGAGAAATGACAATTTTTTAGAAATTTTTAGTGTCCCTAATAATTTGTAAGGGTACTGTATACAAAACATCTATACATATATCAATAAATCTTTATTATTGTATAGATGGCTAAGTTGCAAAAATCCTTTCCTACACTCCTTTATATGCCTACTAAGAAAGCAATCATTACTATGCATGTTTGCATGTTCAATAATGTACTAAATAAATATATAATGAAAAATTTCATATTAATTTCTATTGTTTATTTCTTTAAATTTGTCTCTGTTGTACTATAATAAAAATGTTATTGATTCAACGTTCTAGTAGTATCGTGTAATTGTTACTAGATGATAGAAACAATTTAACAAACGCTTTTAGTTATTTCCCCAATTATTATTTCATGTTGTCAAATAATGTTTAGAGTAGATGAAACTCGTGGCTAGATTCAGATTTTAGGCTGTGTATTTAATTCAAGAACCAAAAATATTAATGATGAGAAAATTAGCAAGTCGAAATGAATATTAATATTAGAAGTTACAAAAATTTTGAATGGAATTTTAGAACATGTAGTTTTTAACACACAGTTCATAGTATCATATATTTCCATTCAATAGTGTGACCTTTGTTTAATGTTTTACTAAAATATATACTTTCTTCACTTTTTCAATGTTCGTATATATCGAAATTTATCATGAAATTATATACATTTGTCAGTATATTCTGATTTCGATGGTATGGATTTTGTTTTCTTTTCAAATGTTCTGTTAAAATATATATTTTCTATAACTTTTCACTGCTCCTAGATATCGAACTAAGTGATGAAATTATGTACATTCGATTGTAACAGATTGTGTGAGGTTTGTTTTTTAAATATATTTCGTTTTAATATTTAAATATTATAATTTTGTATTGTTAGCACATATCAAACTAAATGATGAAAGTATAAACATTTGATTTTATATTCTGATTTTACAATGTCTTGTAATTGATTGTTTTAAAAAAGTTTTCTTAAAATTATTTTTAGAATTTCGAATTGTTCGCACATATCGTATTTAATAATGAGATTCATTCGATAATATATTCTGATGGTTTTTTAATTGTGTAAGGTTTGTTTTTTAAATGTTTTGATAAACTATTAAATTTCTATATTTTTGTGTGTTCTTCACATTTCAAACTAAATGTCGAAATTATACACCTTTGATTTTATATTTTGATTTCCATTGTTGTTGTATTTGAAATGTTCTGTTAAAATACTTAATTTCCATAATTTTTTATTGATAGCAAATATCAAAATTAATGATGAAATTTTATACATTCAATAGAATATTCTGAGTTTTGACTGTGAAGTGTCTATTTTTTTAATTTTCTTTTCGATATTTAATTTATATAATTTTGTATTGTTATCCAACTAAATCAAATAACGAACTATCCTTTTTAGTGTATATTGTTTTTTTTATTGTGTGATATTTGCCGTTTTTTAAATTTTTTGTTAAAATATATACCTTGTATTACTTTTCGTTGCTTGCACATGCTAAACTGTATGATGAATATATACACCAAAGAGCCATTACATTATGACCACCCTCCATCTATAAAAATGGCCTTGCCCAGGAACAATGTTTTCATGGGGGACATTAGGACCCATAATCCTCATAAAACAATCCCTGACGTCTGTAAGCTACTTGAATATAGTTGCAGACCAGGTTCGCCCATTCATGGCAACAGTTTTTCCTGCGGGGGACGGTGTTTACCACCAGGATAATGCACCATGTCATAAGGGTCGAATCGTCATGGATTGGTTCGAGGAACATTCCAGTGACTTTCAAGTCATGTCTTGGCCCCCAAATTCACCTGACCTTAATCCAATAGAGCATTTGTGGTCCTACTTGGAAAACCAAATTCGTGCTGCCACGCTACCCCCTCGCAATGTGAGGGAATTGCAGGACCAGTTGGTGAGCGCTTGGTACCAGATACCTCAGACTACCTATCAGCACCTTGTGGAATCAATGCCACGGCGGGTGCTGGCAGTTTTGAGGGCTAAAGGTGGTCCTACATGTTATTAGCAGGGTGGTCATAATGTAATGGCTCTTCGGTGTATACATATCTATATATATATTAATGTATACTTTAATTCCAGATAGAGTAAGTTTCGCATTTTTTTTTTTAGTGTTTTGTTAAAATATATAATTTTTATAGTTATTAAATGCATGCACACATTGAATTAAATGATGAAAATATATAAATTTGATAATATATTTCTATTTTCGATTGTGTGTTCAAAATATTTTATTTCTATAATTTTGTATTGTTCGCACTTATCGAACTAAATGATAAAATTATATACATTTGATTGAATATTCTGATTTTGGATTGTATTGTGTTCATCTTTTAAATGTTTTGTTAAAATAATTCATTTCTATAATATTGTGTATTATCCCCCTATACCTAACTAAATATTGAAATTATATTTATTTGATGGTATATTCGAGTTTTTAAATGCTTTGTTAAAATATATGATTTTTATAACTTTTAAAAGCTCTCACATATCGTACTAAATGATGAAATTATATATTAGTCGACAATATATCCCGATTTTCTGTTGTTTGATTGTTTTTTCTAACTTTGTACTTCTCGCACTAGGGAAGTTTTGGATTTTTTCCCCTTAAGTAGTAAAGGGGGGGGAGAAGGTTAAAAAATATCTATAGAATGATTCTAAGTCAGGGGACAGATTGATTAATAATTTTTCAATTTTACAATATTTTAAAAACTTTTCTATCGTAATTTTATGTTTCAGCAATCAAACTAACAAAAAAAAAGCATGCAGAGAAATTTTGTTTTTTGAATTAATTCATAGATAATCCAAAAATATAATATTAAAAGGGCATAACATCCGGCTAGCTAAACAAACTATAGGGATTAAATAGTCAGATCTAATAAAAGAATCTAAATCCCTCAAAAAGTATTATATTTATTTATAAGGAACTATCATATAAGTATTTAATAAGAATTAATTAATAAGCATACTTTCGACGTGCCCGTAATAAGATTTCATCGAGTTAGATCTAATCACTTACAATGTCAGATACCTTTTTGTTTCTTGTTTTTCAACTATTCTAACCAAATCTGGCCAATCCATTAAAAATAATTAACACAATGATAAACATGAAAATTATTCATTTATTTACAATTGCTATAATTTAAAAAAATGTACAATTCATGGCACAACTTTACAAATGATATGATAAACAGTATAGTTAAGAACAAATATAATTAATTTAACATTTCTTATTAATTGATTGTATCATGCTGGAATTTAATGAAAACTCAAATTATCATTGTTTTTAAGGATAGAATTATGAGATTTAAAAAATCATTTGCTGCTTCTGATTACTATCCCCCTAAAATGCAATAAGATAAAAATAACTTGTACTTAAGAAGAAAAATATAAGAAAGGGATAATTTTGTATAATCTCACAACACAACTACAATCAGAAATGGGAGCTTCTGAATATAAAAGTTAACTTTAAAACATTACGATATAATTTTTCGTCTTACTTTTCTTGACTAAACATAAAAAGAAATCCTACAATTTTTCACAACGTTTTAAAAAAACATATCAATATAGTTATAATAAATATAGAGGTTTTTCTCTTCAATCATGACCATTCTTAATCAAAAATGTTAATTATTGAAAGCACTTTAGGGGCCAAAAAATTAATATTTAAGCTAGGAAAAAGAGAAAGACGTCATCGAAATCTATTGAATCACTAGTAAGGAAGGTGGGATGAAAATATGAAAGCTAGTCCGATGACCAGATTAAACTTTTGGTAGTAATAATTGCCTCTCAACTCACGCCTCCTGCTTCCTCTGGGAATAAAACTGAGTTTAATGTTTTTAATCCAGTCTTCAACATCAGTGTTGGATTTAAAAAATATTGTATAGAACATTATAATTGCGAATCATAATGAACTGTACAGAAATAAAGCGACATTCATTCAACTAAGCATATATATGTCTAGTGGATGGTATTTTCTACACTAGGGAGCACTGCTTAAAATTTAAATAAAAAAAATGTTGATAAAAAAAATTTTATACCATAAAAAAATGAGGTAAAATATGTCTTGTTTTTATCATTTAAAACTCATGGAACCCAAATTGTAAGGCTCTTAACAATAGGAAATGTCAAAATAAATGAATAAATACTACATTTAATCACTGTAAAGAAAAAATTATAATAATCGAAACTAGTTACTTTTGACAAGAAATAAAATATAAACATGCTTATTTCTGGATTAAAAGTCTAAATTAAAATCAGGATCAGCATGATTTAAATCATGATTTTAAACTAAGAATAACTTAATTTAAAAAAAAAAAAATCATTGATTTAAATGAATTTTTTTTTAAAGCAATCTTTAAATTAAACCTACTGAATTTTTAAAAAAAAATTATAAATGTATGTTTAAAATATGTTTTTCGCAAATATTATTTTTAATGAAGTTTCTTTTAAAAAAAGAAAAATTTCTGATTTTATTGATAATGAAGGATTTTTAGAAAGAAATAACGAGAATGCATGTAAATTATTATTGCTCACAATAGATTTTTTTTTATTTTTAAAAAAGTGGATAAGAGAGACATGAAGCTTTTAAATATAAATTTTCTATTAGCTGTATATAAAATAATTTACCAGTTATAAACATAGCTCAATTATGTCCAATTCAGTTTCATGTTTTAAATACAAGTACAACAGAACCTCGATTATCCGAGCTAATTGGGGCTGGAAATCTTGGTTAATAGAAACTATGTATAAAAAATAGGCTTACTCGCAAATTTAACATCCCTTGAAATAAGAAACAACAGAACGTTTTTTAAATGATAAAAATAAACATATATAAAATTATGTTTCACAGTTCAACAAATTTAAAAAGAAAATTAACTACTAGAGGCAAATTTTAAAAAGCAAATAGAAATTTTTTAAAACTATTTTTAAAATTAAACTAAAAGATGCATTTTCAAAAATAACACAAATCTCAAGTATCTCTGTATTCTTTTAAATTCAATATACATTAATTTGTTAATTTTACATTACCATTTCTTGAAATATTTTGTTGCAAAAGTACATTTTTACAAAAGTACAGTTTCACTAAATGACAAATATAAACTCTAAACTTTAGAGTTTAAAATGTAGGATTATAAAAAGCGAAGAGTAATGATTATTTCAACACTAAGCTTAGTTAAAATATAGCATAAAAATTGTGCGTTGTTAGTCTAATGCACTAAAAAAGTATATAGTCAGAAATATTAAATATAGTCAAGAAGACCATTATAAAGTTCACTAAAATTTTTGCACTTTATCTTAATTATATGTACAATGCGCCAAAAAATAATTAACCACCTTGAATGACTTTTATTTCTTAATGGTTCAAGGACCTCAAATATGCAAAATAATTAGTGCAGACAATATTTTAAGCTACAAAATTTGACACAAAAACAAATTTTCTATGAATCAACAAGTCTTTATTGACGGATACAGATTTCTGACTCCAAAAATATAGGGGGTAGTTGCAATCTAGGAAATGTGGTCCTAATAGTTTGGTTAGGAGAGCCGTCCAAGGCTTGGACACCTAAACAGGGTGCGTAGCCAAATCTTTGAATCAAAAATAAGCACTTTTTAAAAACTTTTCAAGCACTTTACAAAAATTTTCAAGAACTCAAAAAATTCATATTAATGAATGATATTATTGAAAAACAAAAAATTTTTATAAACAGTTTTAGCGTTAAAAAAAAACCCAAGAANTTACTTAAACAGGGTGCGTAGCCAAATCTTTGAATCAAAAATAAGCACTTTTTAAAAACTTTTCAAGCACTTTATAAAAATTTTCAAGCACTCAAAAAATTTATATTAATCAATGATATTATTGCAAAACAAAAAATTCATATTAATCAATGATATTATTGCAAAACAAAAAATTTTTTATAAACAGTTTAGCGTTAAGAAAAAATCAAAAAGAAACGGGCGTAAATCGAAATAATCAGTACTTTCCCACATTACCGAGTGAATTCAACTTGACCCTGAACTCAGAACAAAAGTACCTTTACCCCCTACGTCAAAAAAAGTGTTAGAAGTAAAATAAAATAAACAAGAACAAAATTAAAATAAATTAAAAAGAAAAACATTTCATAAGGATCTGATATTCTCTATCCGAATTGGAGCATCGGGTTTCGGTTTCAAGAGTGCGTGCATGTGCAAGTCATAACGTGGGTACGACATGAAGTCCGCTTGAATGATTACGTGGCAAACTCCCCATTTTTTGTGAAATGCATGGGATCCACCAGATATCAATGAAGGGAAGGAAAAAAAGCACTTTTCCAAAACGCTAGCTGAAAAAAGCACCTTTAAAAGCTATTAAAAACGAAATCCCTAAAAAAAGCACCTTTAAGTACTTTTTACAAACGCTACGCACCCTGCTAAATGTTAGTTTTACTTTTTGCATATTTGAGAGAGCTTTTCAGAATAGTTCCTGATAAGTCTTATTTTAACAATACCACTTTTTTAAAATTCACTTTTGATTTGATTTCTCAGGAACTATTCGATCGATTTCGGTCAAGTACTTTAATACTTTGAAATTATGAAAAAATTATATATCTTACAATTCAAAATTATTTAGATTATTATTAAATATAGACTAGAAGTAAAATTTTCATGGAGTTTTCTTTAAATAAACAAATTTTATAATTATGCGCAGAATTTTTTTTAATTACCTTATTAATTTCCAGAGATATGGTGAAATACATTAAAAATAAAATTAACATTAAGTAGTCTAAACTTTGCATTGCTTTCCTGACCAAACTATGGGGTTCATATTTTGGGGATCAGAAATCCGAATCTGTCAAAAAAAAGGTATGTTTATTCAGAGAGTGTAATTCGTAATTAAATTCTTAAGTTAAAATATTGTCAGTAATAATTCAGTAACATATTTTAGGTCACCTCCATGAACCATTAAGATTGAGTTCTAGAACGTAGAGATCCGATCATTAGATCAAAAGTTATTCAGGGTGGTTTTTTCTTCTTCTTTTTGGCGCACTTTATATAAATATACATAATTAAAAATCTTCATTGTAAAACTTTCAATAAACAATGCATTATTCTAGGAACAAAACAGACATACTAAGGAAACATGCTACAATATTTTTCTTATTGTTTTTTTTAAATCGCGTTTACATGTTAAACAATGTGGAGCATAACTCGATATGATGATAATTAGACTTATCACAACAGAAATCTTACTTTAATAAATTAATTTACTTAGTGACAGTAAAAATGTTATGCTAAGATTCTGAATAACACAACTCTGACTTTGTGTGAAAATTACCCCCTACACCATTAAGTAAAACTAAGCCTAGAATAAGAATATGACCTTAATTTTCCTACATTATGTACCCTTTATTAAAAGCCACCCTCAATGCTTAACACTATTCAATAAATTTATGATCATGAATTTAATTTGGATGGGAGGAAAGAGCATTATTTTATGCATTGAATGGCGTGCAGAGGTGTGCGGACGCCGTGATCAAGCTCCTCGATTTGATGCTTCTTTAAAATGTAATCTCTGAACAGGACTCATTAAATCAAAGGAGAAAAACAATGGAATGATAAATATTCCAAAAAATTGAAACCCATATTTTATATTCATTTTAATGCAAAAGTTTACAAAAATTATCACACCTTTTGTAAAAATTTATCATTTCCAAAAAAAATTATATATTTTTCATTTTTTTTAATGTAAAAAAATATTTTATTTTTAATAATACAAAATTTTATTACTAAGGTTTGTTGGAAAATCATATATTAATTAAATATCTTACTAAAGTATTTACCTAACAAGACATTTAATTTCCTAATAAAAATATAATACTATTCATGTCGAAACAAATTAAAATATTTTAGTGCACTTATTTGTAAATTGGATATTCCCTGTTACTTGATATGCCTGAGGACGAAGCCTTCTTTTGCCCTTTCTCTGCATGCAAATGTAACCATTGAAATTGTCTTCAGAAGTTAAAAGTTTTAAAGCAAACATATACAATAAAGAGGAGGAAGATTTGAAAGGATTGACTCCATTTAAATGCTTAAAATAAAAATTTCTTCCATTTGTTTTCAACACATAAGAGTAACATAAGGACAAAAATAAAGCACAGTTTATCGAATTTTTTTAATATAATAAAATAATAATTTTACTTGAATTTTAAACACATAAAAGAATAGTATTCTTAAAATTTTTTCATCTAAATTGTTTAAAATTTCAGCACTTGAGTAATGATTTCAGAAGAAAGGACGCAGTTCGGCCAAGAGATGCCAATAAAACAATCTGGGTACTTCCCTAATAACCAGAACTTTAATATAAGGATGTGAGTTTTAAATTTTTCTAAACACTCCTAAATAGTAAAAATAAATAGACTACAATTTAGGCAAAAAAATATATGAATATAGAAATCTTGAAGCCAGCTCCACAAAGTGTGGAAAATTCAATGTTATTAAACATCATATTCATTTATTAGATATGCTTTTATTTTATATGCTATATATAATTTATTATATTATTTTATATGCTTTTATTTTAAAAAAACATGGAGGCATGAATTCAAAAAGTGGTGGTCATTTTCTGATTCAGGAATTCATTCTACTTTAAAATGAATAGGAATGGTATTATAGCTCCAAAAAGAGATGATTTTTATAATTTTGAGCTATGTTATTATAGAAAATAAACTAATTTTCATCACACATAAGTTCTTTCTCTGTAGTAATTAAAAGAAATAATTATTTCAAAAATCAGTTATAAATCTAAAAAGCACAAAAATTGCTGACTGATAAACTGGTAGGAACAAAAGTAGGAACCTTTATAGGGTAAAAAATAATTCATAATAGTATATTTAACAGTTATAACATCATTATAGCCAATTAACAGAGATTATAAATTCAAGCCAAAATTTCTGGTAATTCTTAATAAAAGTTTTAAATGGCATTTTCACAACTTTTATAGTCCAGTCATGTATCATACACAAAAGAAAAAAATTCATAGTGGAAATATGACATATAAAATATGATAACAGTTATACCAGGGCAAGAAATTTCAATTCTAAAGATGTTATAAAAAGATATTTTAACTTACCAATCATGAAAAATATTAAACTTTTTAAAAAAAAATGTAATATGAAAAACTTTTGGTTACCGAAACCATAAAAGAATGTTGGAACTTGAAAATCAAAAAACATACTTATTACAAACAATAATAATATAAAATCAAAATAAGGTTGTCAAAGGTGTCAACTGCCTCCTGCAGGCATGTCAACAAAAACATCGTTATCTTCTTCAGAGTTTATCGTTTCAGAGTTAACAGTCTCAGAATTAAACGTTTCAGAATTGGCATTTTCAGTATTAATAAACTCAGCCTCGTTCACGTCATCCAAAGACACGGCAGGAGAAGGCGGAGGGGCAGAGTTGTGAGACTTCCTCCCCGAGCACGGCCTAGAGGTCTGCGTCGCACTCTCGTCTGCTTTGAGCCTCTGCAAAAACTGAGTCTTGGCACAGGTTTGAGATTCCAGCACTGGCTTTGTTGCCTTTGCCTCCTCTTTTTGCGCTTTGGCTAGTAACTGAGCTTGTAAGCGCTCTTGCATCAATCGCTGAGTGGTAAGCACCTGAGATTCGTCGTAGGAACGCATTCCCGTGTCTGTATACTCGCTGTCCGACAAAACTATTGGAAAATAGCTAGGCTCCTCACTGGCACTATCAGCCCTCGGATGTAGGGGTATCAAACTAGGTTGATACTGATTGGGTAGTGAGTCTATGCTCTGATAAGCGGCGTAAGTCATATAAGGTAAACTGTATGCGGGAAAAGTGAAATTGCTAGCACCCGGATATCTCTGATACATACCATTGATGGGATTGTAGCCCATAAAGTTTGAAGCAATGTTATTCATCACATCATAGCCTTGTGTAAATAGTGGTCTGATCATCCCAGGCAACGGAGTTGGCATACCTGAAGCAATAGGAACAGGAGTGAATCTTTGGCCGACGGAGTTACCCACGGCAGAAGGTGCATTAAGGCAATCCAGGCGGTGGGAAAAATCCGTCATTCCATGCATGAATGGAGGTGGATTCAATGCAGCCGGTTGAATGAGGTTCCTGTGCCTGGGCTGTGGCAATACAGCTGCAGATATCAAAGGTGTCTCGGCAATAACAGGCCCTCCTCCCAAATCACTCGTACTAGTTGATTTAGGAATTTTATTCATTCTGGCAACAGCCAATAAAGAGCTCTGAAGAGAAGTATCGCTCCCACGTCTGCTTCCCGGGTACCATGGTGCGACACGATTAGCTTTTAAGAAACGTTCCCTTTCTTTTCTGGTTTTGCGTCTTTGTCTCGAAACTTGTTCTTGAAAATCTCTTTCACTTATTTGCATGCTGAGAGAGTCTGGATTAGGTTGATTGAAGGAGTCCATCGATATATAACGACTGACATCTAAAAAATGAAGGAGAAAAATAAAGGTGGTTTTATTTGACAAATTTGCAACCTAAAACCTACATAAGAATACATATTTAAAAACAATCAGGGAAAAAAAAAATTTAAATTTTCACGCATGGAAACACGATTGTACTTGGAACCGATAGACGGAGATCAGTTTGGTTAAATCCAGTTGAATGTGAGATTATCAAAATAATGCCATAGATTGTATAGTGTTTATATATAAAAAAGTGTTGTGATTTAAGTAGCAATTTAATTGCATATTCTAACTAATTCAAACACAACCCTAATATATTGGCAATGTATAAAACTATAAAATATATAAAAATAGTAATTTTTTTGGTATAAATAAATGTATGTCCAAGTTGATCACAATGAGTCCAAAAGTTTATATGAATTTTAAATAATTTTAAGGACTGTTTCCAGGTTTAACAAAGTTTTCAATCACAGTAAAAACCATGGTATGTACCCTGTCCAAAATTATCTTCAAATGTCAAAACTTTTTCTGCAAACTTTCCAAAAATCTTCAGTCTATTGCGTGATTTTATAGAAATCCTTATCTTTAAAGTTCATATTTAATTTTTAAAAAAAAAGAAGAATTTAATTAAAAATAGTTTTATCCGTTATATCTTGAACTGTACAAGACAAGTTATTGTAGTGTAATTTTAAGTGAATAATGCTAAACAGTTACAAAAATGGTAAAAACTATAACATCCAATCATAGTTTTGATAACAAATATGAATTTATTTAAAAAAAAAGAAATAGTTGATTTTGTTTTAAGTATTCAAAAGTATTATGAACATAAGTTTCATATTTATTTGCGTTTATCCAATATGTCTTCAATGTAATTATACATTTTAAAATTTTACTAATATTATATTCACTACAGCAAATTTTACAATTTCAGTTGTTAATTAGACAAATATTAAAAATAATTATCAATAAAACCTTGAAATATTACAGTTAGATATTTATTTTTTAATTGCTGTGTGTTGTCAAATCTTGGAGATAAAAGTGCTTTAACTGTTTATTTTATTAGAGGTTTTGTACAATTTAATAAAATTTTTAATACAACTTTTACTACAAATTTTTAATACAATTTCAATTTCATTCAAGCATTAACTTTGTTCCATAAAATATTGATTTACTTATACTAAGAATATTTATTACAGTTAATTTACTTCGAAATAAACCTTTGTATTACGAGATGATATTTAAAAAAAAAACATTACATCTTTCCAAACATTATATTCTTTTTCCATAAACTTCTTGATAAGGAAAATAAATGTTTCATTTGAAAAGCACAAGTTTGGTACTTTTTGGTGTGATATTTGAAAGTATTTATTTCTTACAAATATATTGCTAAGTTGACTGATAAAAATAATTTATCTAAAACCTTAATGGTCATATAAACACTACTATAATTGCCATTACATTACCATCAATGTGTCTAAATACTTGGGCATGAAACCCTCTATTGGTAAACCAGCTGTACAAGTGGCCCTTCACTCAAAGATTGTGAACTCTATACTTTAAATTACTAATAAAGGTGAAAGAGAATTTTCAATGAAACTTTTTTTTCCCTGGAGTATAGCTTTCGCCTGAAGAAGAAAAAATCTTTAATATACCTGATGCAGATGAATAATGCCTTGGGATGATTCCGGGAGGGACATGCGTCACAGCATTCCTTCGCATCAATAAACGAGGAAAGGCCATTGCCCATGAGGTAGAAATGTCATGGGATGCCACACTACTCAAGTCCATTTGCAATCCTAGGGGGAAGAAAAAATATCAACTTCATGGCAAGTTAAAAGTTAGATTTAAGAAAATAATAGCAGGCAGTAAGCACCTGTTAAGCACACAATGTAGTATGTTATCGACACATAGGTGCTATCTTGGAACTATACAGTATTTAAAGCAAAAGTGAATTAACAACTTAAGGTAAACTTTATGTGCTTCTCAAATTTATTAAGAACGATTTCCCGAATGCCATGGAATATATAATTCAATAATTCTAAATCAAATTTATTAAATTAATAATAAAATGTCAAAGCATAAAACTTACTACCACTTTGAATATTCAAGATAAATCTCCCGATAAATCGACGTTTTTTGACAGGTATGTCAATGTATTCAGTATCAGTGATAGCAGGTAGTATCAAGAGTCCAGTTCATAATTTTGCTCATTCTATATTTTCTTCAAAATGTCAAGAAAAAGAATTTAACTTTTTTAATAACTTATTTGCTTGATAATTTATTTGTTTATTTGTATTCAGCAAATATTTTAGTTAATAAAATAGTAAATATACTTAACCTTTCAAAATGTTAAAAAAAAATTCCCATTTGGAATTACATAATTTTACAAATTTTTTTTAACTTTCTGAAATAAATCAAAAAGTTTTAAGAAAGACAAGATTTTTTAAAATATTATGAAGTTAATTGCACAATATTCAACAATTATTCTAAATATAGACACCCATAGTTTTTCCCCTTTTTGTTATTCCTTTTCATATGCATTATTTGTGATCATTTGTGAGCAATAGCATTTTATTTTGGAAAATACAGTAATATTAAAATCAATACTCAAATATCTTAAATTTTCAAAAGTTCAGAATTTACGGATTCTCACATATTCCAGAGCTTTAAGTTATACATTTTTCAAGTGAATCATGAACCACATTTTCATCAGTTGACTTGACTTCAAATTTTAACTAACACAGTTTTAATTTAATTTTATTGATGTCTAAAAGATTTATATTCATTTAGTTAGCGGAAGAGCTGAAGTGGAAGCATCGAATATTAAGCAAACACACTCACCAAGTGGATCAGCATTTTCACTGATGAAGGCAAAATTTCCTTGATTAATTTCTCTTCTATTTTGAAAACCTTGGGCAATGAGCTTGTGCTTCTTCATGGTCGTAGCATTTGCCTCAGCTGGGGCACAAAGGCTGACAAATAAGACAGAAAATGTATGAATGGAAAGTCCATAGCTGCCAACATTGGTTTTCAAAAAAAAGGAAGAAATTAAAAGCTGTAAAATGTCAACATATTTTTTCTCCAGAAAACACAATTAAATTTAAAGACAATTAAGAACACTTAGGAACATTAATTTTAATTATTTTTCAAACTTTGATATGTGCACAATTTGGCTTTCTTTAAAAAAATTTCATCAAATGTTACATTGTAGCAATTTTGATTTTTACAAAAATAATCAGCTTATATTTTCTCTAGCATCTCATCACAAGAGATGACCTAAACTGAGTTCCTGTTTTTTTAACCTGACTGAACACACGTTCACATTCTGCATTTGAATGTGAAAAAGATAACACAGATAACATAAGTTTAGAAATGCTTTTATATTTATATTGGCCCATTTCATTCTTCAGTTCTCCAATAAAAACCCATTGACTGTCCATTCTATCTTCTTTCACTGCTTCGAAACTTTTTTCAATTTGCAATTGGTACAGTTCTTGTTGCAATTTATCAATTATTACATGTTTCTCTTCACCAGTGTTTGCTAACATCACGGGAAATCTTTGAATAAAACATTTAATGTCAGCAAAAGAAGCATCCTGAATCTTTTGAAGATCTGCAACACTTGCATAGCACGAAATTTCATTTTCGAAAGGAAATTTTAATCTCATACAGAGCAGAAGTATTTCCCAACAGATTTGAAAAACTTCTCTTTTTCAGAAGCTGGAAGATTTTCTACAATATCTGAAGCATAGTTACCAACAACGCAATTTCTCGTATGATTGCCGATGTTGTAGTTCTAGCGCATCCATAACTTTTGGCAATTTTTGAATCTGGGAACATTTTTCAGAATAATTGCCCTGCATGATCAGAACAGCTGAGTGGTAAATAATGTTTCACAATGAATGCAGTGAATAAACATTCAGCTTTAGTAACGGCATTCTCGTGTGATGCGTTACTTTTTGCAAATAAATCAATGCTTTGACTGTTTTCAACTGCGATCTAATTATCTTTGTGTTTTTTAGTTTTAGCTAAAGTAAAAATGTCGTTGTGACCACCATGCGATATAGAAAAATCCGATCGGCAAGGAACACAAAAAGCATGAGTTAAACTTTTAGAAGATTTCTGAATGAAATAAAACTCTTTCAAATAACTCTCTTTATAATGCTGATAATAATAAGATTTTTTAGACATGATAAATTCAAAAATAATCGTAAACTAAAAAGATGAAAAAACGTAGATTAAGAAGCAAAAAAACGCACGTTATTTCTTCACGATAGTAAACATTTGCTCCGTTGCCAGATGCCGTCAACTGAATTAGTTTTTAAAAAAAATCTTTTGTGTTTGATAGCCGAGTGAAACGTTTTCTCCCCGATCAATATTTAGAGAGCGTTCTCACCGCCAATCAGATTCGGAAACGCAGCTGTGCTTCCGAGTGTGTTTCAACTTCTGCGTTGTAACTTTGATTTTTCTCCTTGTTCGAGCACGTGCAGAGAAGGTGCAAGAATATGATTCCTGCTCTAAAAAATGTGTTCGGGTAAAAATTTGGATCGTGTATCTGTTGTAAAAAGTATTAAATAAAATGGGGAAATTTTTTTTCAAAATCGAGGAAAATCGTAAGATTAAAATAAAAAACCGGAAGGCAGAAGTTTCGATAAAAAAAAAAAATGGAAATCTATCGGTTAAACCGGAAGAGTTGATAGCTATTGAAAGTCCTATTAACAAATCAAACCAAAACAAATAAAATAGCTCGGATGCAACAGAACCAAATGCTCATCCGTATCGAATTTAAAAACAACAAATTTTTATTATTATTTTACATTGTTGAAATACTTTAAATTTGCAAAGCACTTGAAAATTTGTTAAGGGTATGAACTTATACTGTTTTAGCTGTGTTTTTATTCCTGCACTGCACATTTACATTCATTTCATATTTCATTCCACATTCATTGATAAAAATAAAAACTTTTTTTTCATAAGAAACTTTCTACAAAATAAGTACTCCTCAATTCAATTGATCAAACAATTAAAAAATCTCTCAATGCTTTTTTCCATTATATATTTTAAATTTATCTTTCTTCTACATAGCTCGGCTATTGCACCAATTGGGAAAAAATGACAATTCAAAGTTTTTTTCGTGTTTATTAAAACTACGTATCTCTATAATACAATGTGTTTCAATAAATGTAGTTTCATTTTTTTCCCTTCATAATCTAACTCTGATATTGAGCAAAATTTCAAAAGAATGATTTCAACTAAAATGTTTAAATAGTATTTAAATTAAACTGTACGTAATAAAGCAATTTTTTTAGTAAAATATTAATTTAAATAAAAAATTTAACTAGTATTTAAGCTGCACATAATAAATAGCTATTTTTTTTAAAAAAAATAACTAATTTACAACCATATTAATGTTTTAGAATGTTTGTAAATGTTAATCAAAAAAAATTTAGGATTTTTAAAAAACGAATCAGATGGGGTGAATTTCAGGCAAAGATTATTTTAAATGAACCCTTTAGTATTTACTATAGTAATTGAGAAATGCTTCAAAAGAAATAAACATTAACAATATCAATTGTTTTTTAATAGTTTAGAATTTCCAATCTTTGAAAAAGTGGCTGATTGTTTTCAAAAACAGCCAATGTTAAAGTCGCTAGCCAGTCACAAAATTTCTTAGTATTGCCCATTAAAGGTGGTCTGGAAAGCTTAAAATTACTTACACCCAATGCTTTAAGAATTTCTAGAATTATTTATCATGATTCTTCCATTTGGAAAATACTTTCAATACACAGTAAAATTGTTTTGAATTTGGAAACATATTATGAAAATGACGTTACTTGCATGATTTGTGTAAAATCAGGAATTGTTATGAAAAATAAGAAAAGTTGGCAACCATCAAATTAGATAAAAATTAAAGAGAAAAATAAATTAAGAAGGAATTACCGATAGAAGAAACTTTTCCACGTTTCCAAGGTGTACCTATTCAGAATGTATAGAGATATCATCAAACCAAAGATTGGAATGCACAGCATATGAAGATGATACATGTGGGCATTTGGTTTATGCTTAAGAACACATCTAGGAATTGATGGATCTTCCATAACATAAGCTTGAGCCGAATACATAGCAAGGCACCTATTTAAATAATATTCATTGGGTTACGACTCTTAAATAAAATAAACAGAACCTAATATTTAAGTTGCAAGTATAATATTTAATCTTTACTTTGAACATTGTGCATCATTTTTTTATTACCCTTAAGACAAAAATTCTAAAATTATATGTTTCCACTGGTGATTTCAAAACATCCTGTATAAAAGGACTACATACTGTCCAATATGTTTTATGCAATAAATTTGTAATCTACCCAGTGATTCCTTTTTTTTCCCATCTTTTTTTTAATGAGAATTTTCAGTTTAAATATCTCAAAACAATTTTGATGTAAGTTTATTGAATTTGTTTTAGTTGATTAAAATTTTGCATTGTTGCTTAACAACTGGGCTATTTCAACAATCTACTTTAAATGCTTCCAAGAAACTTTAAAATGTTAATAATATTTAAAAAAAATACTTCAAACAAACTTTCTCATATATATGCAAACATAATTCGCATATCAGCATTAACATGAGTAAAAATAAGACAGGTTGTCTAACAATTCTCTCAACATTAAAAACTGTTCTTAAATTAACAGTTCATTCTCTAGTTACACAGTTAAGAAAATTAGAGCATGCATTCCTTTTATTTATTTTCGGCTTAAGAATATATAAAAAAAGAAAACTATAATACTAAAATTAAAGAAAAAAAATTTAAAAATCAAGGAAAATTTGGTAACATAAAAAAATAATATGCGCACATCAATATGTTTATAATTTAAATCGATACTCTTACAAGGAAATTATGTATCTGTAAAACACCTATTGAAACGAAGCCAAGATAAGTTTAAAGAGCATTGTCAAAAACATAGGCTGTGGTAAAAATTTGAAATAACTACAGCTCCAGGTTCAAGATATGATGTTCGAAATATTTACTTTTATTACGAATAAAATAAATTTAAAAAAAAAAAAAAAACAGATCACAGATGATTTGCATGTTTTTGTGGCGCAACAGTTGACTTATCCACTTAGCGATGGAAAGATCAGCAGTTCTAACCCCACTTGGTATTATTAAATTATAGTTATAATTCTTAATAGGTAAAATAAAAAATTATGATTAATATAAAAAATATTTAATTCAAAATTAAAAAATTTAACCTTTTATACTTTAATTTTTTTTAGAAAAATTATTTGTCAATAAAATTTTATTTTTCAGTTAAAATATATAAGCTATTCAAGAAAAAGTTTTTGTAATTTAAATACTTTTAAATAAATTTTAACTAATTTTTTTAACAAAAATAAATAATTTAAACTTTTTTTAAATTAAGTAAACATGCAAACAAAATATTACACTTGTTAAGAAGATAGAAAAAGAAATAAATAAGAAAAAAAAGAAAGAAAAAAAAAGAAAGAAAAAAATACTTATAATTAAAGTACTTAATTTTAGTACTTAATTAATAGCTTAAAGAAAGTACATGATACTTTTGTTTTAATGCTTCTTATTGGGATGAGAAGTATATTTAAAAGCTTATAGTAAGCTTTTTTAACATTAACAAAAGGTTTGATCTATGATATCACTGCTTTGAAAAATATTCAAATAAACATAAATTAATAACAGTAACTTAGAAAATTTATTTAAAACAGATTATACTGTTAAATGAATTTATAATCATTAATATAAATGTAAAAAGAAACGTAATTGTAAAGTTAACAGTAATCTAATAACACAGTAACCAAATAAAACAGCAATTTAATTGATAAAACTTGCAAGTTTACAAAAATTAAATAGTGAATGATTTTAAATAAGACACGTTTCAAAATATAGAATCTTAATCTCTATAACACCAATTGATTTAAAGTTCTATTTGATCAGGCTTTTTACATTTTGAAAAGTGTAATTACTGTGGCGGAGTAACTACATAGCTGCCAACATGGATAGGACACAATACAGTAGATATTACAAAAAAATACAAATTTCATGATAAATGTACTAAATATTTTACATATGGGGAATTTTAAGGATTTTAATAGTCATCAAGATAGAAAAACCTGCAATATTTTTCAGCTATGATTGACATCAAATGAACTTCAAAATTATATTATGTTTACTCATAATTTTGAATAGTAATAGGCATTTAATTTATCAAAGATAGTTAAGACTTTTTAATTAATTTAAAAAGCTACTTCTGAAAAAAAAATCTGAAGATTTTAGAACAAAAAAAGTTTTCAACTGATTTCTATAAATGAGGCTCGCTTCATCAAAAATTTAAGTATCCAAGCAAACAATCTGGGCAAAAATGCTATTTCAATAGGGATTTTTACAAAACTTACGCAATTTTAGGGAATTTTCCAAAAATATAAAAAAACCAGGAGAATTTTTATTAAACCAGTAGACCAGGAGAAACTGGCAGAATCCAGTACAGTAGGCAGCTATGTAATTATGTTTTTTTAACATTTGTAATTATGTTTTTTTAATGTATATATTTTTAACCGCGCTTATGTTCTTTTAAAAAAACATAATTACTATGTAATTATGTTTTTTTAAAAATAATTAAAAAAACAGGAAAATAATAAAAAGACAGAGAATTAAAGATACAAGGAGGAATTCCATGCCTATAATTGATATGTGCATATTACAGTAAATAACATAAACAAATATTTAAAAAAAAAATACCCACACAAGATGATCTTTAAGACTTTCACTCCATACATTACGATAATTGAACTCATATACATGACAACACAAAGTAATTAAAAACACACCCACAACACAAACAGCAGATAAACCTAAAAATTGGGGGGAAAAGGGAAAATTTAAAAATAAAATAAAATTTTCATTAACTAACAACATGCATTTCAAACAAAAATTTAAAAGCAAATTAAACAAAATAAAAAGGGTTTAACAATAATAAGGTAAAGTGAGTTAATTTACTTACACACTTGAAACATCATACGGCAAATCTTTTCTTTATAACCTTCATTGGTAATTTCTTCACTGTAAAGTCTTATTTTTATCAGCTTGTATAAAGCTAAAATTAAAGGCAAAAAATTAAAAACAACAATGTAGTATAATAACCTGGTATAATATTGTGGAAAAAAAACTTTGGTGAGATAGGACCTGATGGTGATTACACTTCAAAACTATAGTGGAACCTGGCCTACTAGTGGATGGTAGAGATTTTAATCTATATAAAAGCACTTTCCTATTTTNAATTAAAAAACTTTTTCAGCAAATACTCAATCAAATAATAAAAAATAAGAAGTATAATTGATAGCAATTTGTTGCAGAGAGTAGTCTTCAGATAAATGAGTAGCAAACTTTTTTTTGAAAAAATTAAGGACTTCGAAAAATTAAGGACCTTAAAATAGGATGATTGTTTATCATCGAATATACCACCAGTGACAGTTCTTAAAAACATCAACAAATAAAAAACAATTTTATTATAACGCATGTACTGATATAATTGCATTAATTAACAGGGTTCGCCAAAGTAGGATCAGGTAATTTTTGCAAACCCGGGTTGGTGTTTTTTTAATATTTTCAGATTGTTAAGGATTAAAAAGTGACACCTATAAAAATAAACTGTATTTCATTTTTAATGATTTCATTGCAAGTGAATTGTAAAATTAAGTGCAGAAATTAAGATTTGCAATTTTTTTCATATTATTAAAAAAAAAAGAGTAAATCTAGGAAAAACATTGAAAAATTATTAAGACAAGTTCTTATATTTCTTTGCTAGAAACGCACCTCATATTCAGTTGTGTGCCAATCATGCTAAATATTCAGTTATGCCAAAAAAATTCTTTATTTTCGATTAATAAAATGTTTCATTTATAAGGATATACATTAAAAGAATTAATACTGAAAAGTTGAATTAAAGTTATGCATGAGAGTAGTTTTCTTAATTACGTCATGTTAAATTAAGTCCTATTTCAAGTAATAAGAGGCCACACTAATATCTAAACACCTTAAATCATTCCACTTTTTTTTTATTAGACTTAAAATAATTTTTTTTCTTTTTTAATTTTTGCGCTAAATATTTTTATGAAAATTTTTTAAGAATAAAAATACAATTATACTTGAGAAGATTTATAATTTTGAAACAAATATGATTTTTATATTAGTTGTCGGTGAAACATATAAATAAAAGGGTCTAAAACGTTTTTTCAAAGGTATCAACTCATTCCTATGGGCAGAAAATTGGTGAAATTCCTTAATTAACAAATACTGATAAATTATTTATATCTTCATCATTTATAGATATATACTTGTAATATTTCGTTATCATTCTTAATATTATTCTCCAGTATTATTATAATTTGATATTTAATTTTTATAGCAAATTTAAAATTTGAAACTGAAAGTGATATTCTTTAATTATAAAGTAATCCTGTAATATCACCTTATCAGGTAACATTTTGTAAAAAAACATCGAAAAATTTTATGAAGAACGTATTGAAAACGGTATATAATTTAACCATTCTGAAATTATTACTAAGCAGCAAATGTGTCATACTTACTCTTATGATGAGTTTTACATAAAATTATTACCAGCAAAAACTGTTATTAGGAATTAACTGTACATAATATTACTAAGCAATATGCCGAAAAACAAACTAATTTCAAAACCATAAATTGAATAGAAATTTAAAAAGAAAAAAAAAACAGTATATTAAGTTTCAATGTTAGCTGAATAAAATAATTATTAAAATCTAAGTTTGAATTTTATTCTAATAGACATTAGTAACAAAAAATTTGGGATCTTTAATTGAGTAGATTTAAATTTTTATGTAACAATTTGCTTATCCTTAGGAAAAATAATAGCATAGCAATCTAATATCAACAAAACAAGTTATATATAGTTACCAAATATTTAACTTTCTTGTTAGAAGCAAATCATACATTCTTATTTAGTACTTAGTAATAAAAATGCTAAGTAGTTTTGGAAAAAACTGGGGTTTTCATCTAAACCCTGATAAGCTGCAAGTTTTTGATGATAAACCTAGGTGGGCTGGGATGTTTAAAACTCTGTTTATTACAGATCTGTTTAATTTCTAGTGCAATCTTGAATTTTAAAAAATGCTACTGCTTTCTATAAATTTACGTTTACTTATTACACATTGAAATGTTATACAAATTTATTTAATTCTTCAAGATTTTTAGAAATAGTTTTTGTTATGGATTCAAGCTCAAAATTTTTTTTTTTTTATACTTCTTTTTTAGAGATTTACTATGTTCCTATAAACAGATGCGTTACTAGTAGAACTAAATTTCTTGAATTCTGTTGTTTTTGAAGGTCAGTGTGTATCTTCTTAGGTACCTTAGAACTGCCCCCCCCCCCAAAAAAAGCATGATATTTTGCATGTGCAGTATCTCCCTTGTCCCCATTGTATTATTTTCCTTTAAAATGCTCCACTCTCCTCATATCATTCTAGGCAAAAGGAAGAATATATTAACGATAGAGCCAATAGATTAATGAAAGGACGTGCTTTTTTTCCTATGCCTGTTCCTCATTCACACACATCCCTTTCTGTCTTTCTAAAATGCTCTTACCCTCGATGCATGGTCTCATTCAAGGTGATAAAAGAACGACTTTTTTAAAAATATTTCGTAAGACTGAAAAAATTATTCCCATCAAGTAGTGATGAAAAATTAAGGACTTTTAAAAACCTTGTTCCAAAATTAAGTACTTTTAAGGGCCCTTATTCTCCAAAATAAAAATTAAGCAGCTTTTAAGGACAGTGGGAACCTTGCAAAAGTTTTCCATATCATTATTTAAAAACATTTCCACTAAGTTTTCCAAAAGTTTCAAATTTTACAATGACACACAAGCTTAAATGAAAAAACAAAACAAAAAACAATCCTACAACGTAATTTTGACATAGGTATGTCATAATTACGAAGTTTCGCCATCAAGAATAATACAAAAATCCGAGCAACCAAGATTGACTGTCTGTTAATCACAGAAAATCAGAGCAATTGTCTTGATGTGAATGGTTTTGTTCAATTGTTTTTCTAGTCAAAAGCATCATTTGTTGACAAATTTTGTAACTAATATTTAAACTTAATAAGAATAATTGCCAGTTTCCTAAGCAAAAATGAAGCAAATGTTACATTTCTAACAGTGCCCATTTTCTTTAACTAATTTTTTAATTTGAGACGCAACATAATAATACATAGCACAACACAAAATAAATAATGCAACTTAAGAAAGCATTAAGCAACACAAAAACAACTTACTTAATGCTAAGAAGCATCCTCCAACAACAAAGGTAAAGCACACTGGGGCAAGAACATAACCCTTGCGAAGATCAGCATTGGAATAACCAACAAAGCAAATTCCACTCATGGAATCACTATCAACCTAGGACATTATTAATAATAAGATTAGAAAATAAACGGAACCTTTATTTTTACTTTACAATATTATTTCATAGCCAACATAAAAGTGAAAAATCAAGTAGAATGAAATATAAATTTCATGTTAATTATTGCATGATATCTAAAATATTTTAGAATTGGGAAATATTAGGGATTTTTATTATCTATCAAATATAAAAAATTTATCACACTAATAACTATAAATTTAAATAATTGCCTGGAATATTTTCAATTCATAATAAACATCAAATTGTGTTAATTCTTTTTAAGTTAATTTAAAAAAGAAAAACGTAGAATTAATTACAATAAATGAGATTTTCTTAATGCTTAGCAGTAATGCAAAGACACAGAGCTCAAAAACTCTCAAATTTTTAACATGCTTGGGCACTCATGTTAATCAACAAAACAAAAGTTCAAATAAAACCTTTACATGCCCAAATATTTCTTTTTTTTTTTGGAATTTATAAAAATTTATGAATGTACCAACTATACAGCCATCGAAAAAACTAACAATGACAATGTTATATCTAATAATAGAAACAACAGTGTCTACTAATTTATCTTTCATTATAAGCTTAAATCGGAAGTATTAAGTATTATTAACAAAGAAGTGTTAGGCACATATTTTTTTTTTCTAAAAAAAATGTATGATGCTTACTACAAGTGCGAAGAGGGTAAGATTTCATTAAATTAAAATTTAAATGGTAATGAAAATATTTATTCTATTTAAAAATAATAAAAAAATTGTAGTCTTACAGCATTGGTAGAAAATATTGCCACTGTAAGGAAAAATGGTATTAACCAAGCACACAAGTGAACATAGAAGGTTCTTTTATCCAATTTCAATCGAGCAGACTTTTCAGAAACTGTAGCATACCAAGCATACGTTAAAATGACAAACCAAAAACAAGCAGCCATTGAGAAAGAATATATCAGAAAAAACTGTAAAGCACACATATTAAAAGACCTAAAAAAGAAAACAAAGAAAATATGTCAAAAGAAAATCACATATTACAATAATCTTTTTTTTTTTTAAACCAAAAACTAAAATTTACTTAGGCTGTTCTTGTTGAACTGTACCATCCTCAGCACAAATTATATTTTCTCTCGTCCCTCCAAAAAACTGAAGCAAAATTCCAAAGGACACGATAGTCCAGCAAAAATTCAAATAGAAATAGATTTTCTGAGGATACTTGTCAGTTGACTGCCAATTTATAAAAAAAGTTATCTGAAAAAAAATCATATTTAGTATAAAAAAACTTACTAATAACGAAAATATTATGCTGATTATCTAAAAAGAACTATTCTAATAAAAAAATAATTAATAGAAAGTTATGTGACACATAGAGTTGGGCAAGAAATGCCTGAGTTCTAATTAAGACCAAATCAAAATGCTCAACTTTGATGTTTAGTTGCATTTCTGAGGAACTTCTCTCAATTAATATTCAAGAACTTTTTTTGGTATCTTGGAATTGCAACATTGACTATTTCCGTACTTTAGGATTATCCCGTCGACCATTTTCGTACTTTGAGATTATACCTTTGACCATTTTCATACTTTGGGATTATCCCGACGACCATTTTCGCTAAACCCAATATTATCGTTAAAAGAAGCTTTTGCGCTAAGAACCGCAAATTTTATTACTTTGTTTTATCATTTTTTATTTTGTTTCATCAAATTTTAGCATTTTTTTACTTTGTTTTGATTCTCTTTACTACACTTTTTAATTATATATTTTTACACTTAACCTTTTTTGGGTTCTTTTTTTTTTATTATTTGATAAATTTAATGAGTTTAGAATTTATTTTGAAAATTGCTTTTCATTATGATGGTGCCAAAGGATTTGTGATTTTTTTAGAGCTTTGACAGGTCGACAGGATAATCCCAAAGTATCATTTTAACTCTTTCAAACAACTATAAAACAGGTTGTTTTTAAATTTAACATTTGATTTTAATCATTTGAACTTAGCAAAACTCAAACAAAAATAGAAGCGAATCAATTTTCATGAATTAATTTTCTTGAGAATAGAAAAGCTCTGTTCATCGCAAATAATTATAATTTCCTAAACAGCAACAATTCATAACCATTATGTTACCGTGAATGACCAAAATCAAGAGAATGTGAACTTTCACTGGTAAATGTCAACAATCACATAGTCGCTTTGATGAATGTCTAAAATATTTGTTATATCCGATTTGATATGAATTTATTCGTAAATATAATTATATTTATTCAATATTTTAATATCTGCAGAGAATAGGTTAGGAGAAAAATCAGTGTTCGGAGTACCGGTTAAATGCATACTGGGCAATGGCACTTGACCTTAGAAAAAAATTTATGTAAGGCATACGGGGCAGTGTCATTGAAACTTAAATAAATATCAGTGTAGGTTATAAGGGGCAAATGCTTACCAAGTAGTGGCACTTAAGAGGACGATGTACTACAGAAGAAACTTTTTGTCACAAATTCTCATTCACCTCCATAACTAATGTAAAGTATAGAAAAAGTGAGTTCAGACAAACCAAGAGTTAGTCATGAAGTTTTAAATACTAAAGAGAACATTTAAAATATTCAAATGAATATAAATTATGAGAAGATAATTTCAGATTGAGCAATGGAGAAGTTCTCTTCCGATAATTTGCTTGCATTTTGATATTTTGAATTTTTTTTCAGCGATTGAAACTTTAGGGTTGCCTGATCACACTTTTTCTTTCTTTGAAATTAGCAATGGAGGTGAAATCAAATTTTGCGGTGAAATGTTTCTACCGTGGTATGGCGTCCTCTTAACTAGACCTAGTATATATTTTGAACATTTACCAAAGCAACTATGTGGTCCAACGGTGGAAGTCAACAACCACAAATTTCGGTTATTCTCAGTAACAATTATTAGTAAATTACTTAAACATTTTTATTTCTAAGCAATACTTTATTCTATGGTCACATTTATCCACAGTTGTAAGTAAGAATTACTTACCACATTAAAGAGGGTGATTGCAAAGCTTACTGAAGAATAAATAGACAGCCATTTGTGTAGATAGGCATGTTCTTTTTCCGTGTACAAAGGATTCTGGCATGGCACTCCACAACCTTCAATATTGTACACCCATTTAACAGGATTATCAGTCTCGATTAAAGGTGGCATGCATTTGGAGGTGATGTTAAATTTTATTTCTTGCAGTGGGTTCTACAGAGAAAATATTTAAACAAAATCTAGAGCAAAACCAAGTATGTATTTGAGTCAAAAATGTAAAACAAATGAAAAAACTTTTAAGTAAATATTTAAAAACATAATACAATTTAAAAACTAAAATTTAATACTAAACACTTAAAACAGTGTTCTCCCTAAGTGTTTTTAGAAGGGCGGTCCATCCTCCCCTTAAAAACATTGAACTTTTATTCTTATTCCAATTTAAAAAAATTAACAAACTATTTAAATAATAATTACACAATGGTAAAATTATTTTTGTTTAAAGGTTTAATTCTGATTACTATTACAGATATTTATTTTGTCAGGATTATTTTCAACTGGTTAAATTTTTAAAAGTTTCACTTTTTAGGGGGGGGGGTATATTGATGAATTTTTTAAGTGATTTTAAAATTAGTTTTTAAACAATTTTTTCTTTTAAAAAAAGCATTTTTAAATATTTATTTTGTCATAATATTCAGTTTGAATTACAGAAAAAAGCTTTCAAGTTGCTTATCAATAATCATTCCCTTTTTAGTTTACTTTTTTTGAAAAAAAAATTGAGCAGTGATTCTGTTTTATCATGTCTTAATTTTTTTTTAAATGAACTACACATTTTTCTCTTGTTTTGATAATAAGTGAGAGTTCCTTTTTGAAATATATACAAAAAATAGTATCAGAGGGTAATTTAAAAATTGTTGAGGATAACATTTTGTTATTACATAATATAAAACATTTGACAAATTTTTACAGTGTTAAGTGAGCACTCTTTCAAAATTTAAAGTGCCCTATTCTGTGAGGAAATGCCCGGCCCTTTTTTACTCCCAGGGAGAACTCTGCTGAAAATAAACATGTTATTTCGAATTTAAATTAATACTAAATATTTTCTGAGAAATAACATTTTGTTTCAACTTTTCTATCAGATAGAGAGCAGAAAAAACTTAATTTTTCCTTCTAGTAAATTTATTATTATAGTAACCAGTATTATTTGTATAAAAAATAAATTTACAAGTTTAGGATGTTTACAGAATTAATTCCTATATCTATGTAAATAAAAGGAAAAAGTTAAACCAGTGAAAAAGAATAATTAAATTAATATTTTGTTCACAAATTTAATTTTAAATAAAGGCAATTGTTTATACCCGACAATGAGGAGGAAATGACTTCTTATTTTCACACTTCAAAAATGGTGGCCAACCTTGCTCCAGATCAACCAATTTGCAAGGACCTCGTGTGATGCGACACATCTCCTGGGAAGGAAGAAAAAGAGATTCGTTCTCACACTTTGGCATGTAAACGGCACACAAAAGAGGTTGAACAACTGCCCAACATCTTGGAACTGCTTGCAATCCTTGCCAGAAAGCAAGATTATCCTATAAAAAGTTGTAAAGTAATTAAAATATCGCACGAGAGAGAAAAATAACACTTGATTAAAAGAAAATAGCTAAAAATATTTTAAAACAAAGAAAGCAAAATGTATTGATTCAGTTGATTTCATGATACTAGACTTTGAATTTACCAATTGATTATAAATATTTATTCATTGTTAATAAATGAGACATTATTAGTTAAAAACAATATTAAAAAAATGAATAGAGCCAGTCTTATAAAATAACAAAAATTTGCTATTAAATGTAAAGGGAGTAGAAATTATATCTTGTACAAAGTTAATCTGTGCTCATTTTCACTGGTCTGCTTCTATGTCTTAATGAGATTTCCCATGTTTAACTCTTAAATTAAAAATTTATAAAACAAAGACAATATTAAAGAAAATGAAATAACTAAAAATGCAAAAGAAGCTTTATATAAACTTTTATTAACATTAAGTGAAAAATCACAGAGAAAGCATAAAAAGTATTCACAATTATGATGAATTGTACTATTTTGTGACAGAACTGCTATCAAACCAAATCAGGAAGTTTTTACATTTGATTGACAGTAATTGGTTACTGCTCTGGAGCATACCAGTGATAATTGATATTGTTAATTGATGATGATTCAAAATTCTGTAGGAATCCTGAATCACCATTAATTTTGATCCCTGTAAGTTTATAGTTATTTTTCTTCCAATAAAATTAATAATTTCGTAATAAATTGCTATTTGGAAGAAGAAGAAAAAAAGACATCAGAGATAATCAAAATCTGGATCTATGAGTGAGAAATTGAAAAAGTTATATCAAACTGAGAATGTAAGGAAAAATAAGAAAAACTCAAACACACAATTTTTAAAAAAAAAAATTTAAATGAAATGTTGTATAACATTAATGCTAATTTTAACAATCAACTATTAGGTGAAACTATAGTTTAAGAGCTCAGTAATAAAAGGTACCATGCGTCAATCTTAAAGCTTTATATTTTCATAGTTAGAAATTAAGATTTTTTTTTCCCCTTTCTGCCCTATCTTTAAATAAAGTGGTTCTATGAGAAAAGATATTTTGTAAATAGATTTCTGATAAATTTTACAGAGAAAAATTTCTAAATTATGTAAAAATTTCACTAGGCACTTTCTTCCAATGAGTTTTTAAATTGTTTTTAATACTACATAAATTTTCACAATCAAAGCAAAAATCTATACTTATCCAATTGACCATTTTCGTACTTTAGGATTATCGTGTCGACCATTTTCACCAAACCCCAATATTATCACCAATGGATAGCTTCTGCACCGATTACTGCACATTTTATCATAATTACTATGTAATCCTTGACTATGCGAGTTAGTTTTCATTAGCGTGTTGAAATATACTGTTTATTTTACTCTGCCGCAAAATGATTAGAACTTTTGCCTAGCACCAAAGAGAGTGCAGTAGCATATTTTAAAGAGTATGGCATTATTCCTTCTAAGGAAATGTGTGTAAATTATTTAAAAAAAAAATTTATAAAATAATATCAAAAATTATTTTTAAAAAAAATTATTAAAAAAATAGAGGTTTTTACTGCGTTGCGTTTCTTTTCATTAACTTTTTTATCACATATTTTTACACCTACACTTCTTCGTTATTATTATTTGATAAATTTAATGTGCTTAGAATGTTTATTTAGGAAATTGCCTTTCATTATGATGGCGCCAAAGGATTTGCGCAATTTTCCGAACATAGACAGGTTGATGAAATAATCCCAAAGTAACCAAAAATCATATAAATAAAGTTTTGAGCCATGTATTTTGCCATAAACTTACAAAAATCTCCAAACGTGAATCAGAATCCTCTGCAAGATCTATGGAAGTATGGGAATATGGTAATGGTGTACCAAAACAAGTTAAATTCTGAAAAGGAACACAGGTAGCTTTCTGGAAACATGCTCCAGGATTTTCATAATAACTTTTGTGAGCAAGCTTGGCAAGTTTATTAGAGTGACTCGTGATGCTAGCAGAGGAAAATTTGAGTTCCCAAGAAAGGAAAACAAGTAGTAGAAGAAACATATTGACAGAAACCTATTGAAAACATAAAATTTGTCAATTCAAATAATAATTAGACACTTAGTATAAATACAAACTTACTTATTAAAATAGAAGTCAGAAGTAATAAACAACAGAATTTTTAATCAGAAGTAATAAACAGAGTTTTTAGAGTAGGGAGATTTCCTTATAGCGATCTGTGGCAGAATAATTGCCAAATCTTCGCTGATGCTAAAATTTCTAATGCTCTTGTTTAAAAGTAGTTTCAGAAAATATATAAAAAATATGAATACAAGTCTTGTCTTAAGCAACTTGCGCGACAGTGGTCTGTGAGAAACTTTAAAAAAAAAAAAAATCTTGAAAAGGGAGCAACTCAAAAGGTATAACTCGCTTTCACCCTCAGGCAAACATCTACATGTTTTTTTTATAAAAAATTTTCTGCAAGTTTAAAGTCTATTTGGCACTTTGGCAATTGCAGTTGGCACAACAGATCACGATACAGAAATTATCCCTTTAGAGTATTTGATTTTTTTCTTTGAGATAATATTTAAGTGCTTATCAGATTCCCCAATTATTGAAGAGATCAAATCAGAGTATTCAAGGAATCAATTTTGTTAACTTGGATTTTAAGGAATTTTTATATCCGAAAGAAAAAACTATGAAAAAATAGTTGGAGCACAACCAAATTACTTTTTTTTAAATTCAAAATATTCATGTTTAGAATTATTGGACAGAATTATTGTAAATTATTGTTCAGACAATTTTATCAATAATCTAAGGCGGAAACCCTTAAAATTGGATGATAGTTTTAATGTACAGTATACTCTGGATATCTCAAAGTTGAAGGGACGTTAAAAAAGTTTCGAGATAGCAAGTTTTCGAGATAACAAGTTCAGAACTAAATGTATTCTAAAAAGTAGAAATATGTTTGTAATGATAGTAGACTATAAGTCTAAATAAAACAATGATAATTTTATTTCTAAAAGTAAGACAAAAATGATTTTGCATTACATATAAAAGAATTGGTGAACAATAAACTTACTTTGTGATTTTTCCAAAACAAAATTCAATTTCTATTTCAAAAAAAATTTGACACAACAAGGTTTTGAGAAGAAACTCTTCTGCATAAGAATTCAAATTAGCAATAGGTGGAAATGCAATGCCGAGGGGGAAAATATTTTTTCGACAGTACAAGGTTTTAGAGATATCGAAGTTAGAGGAATCGAGAGTGTATTGTAATTGATTTCCCACTTTAAAAAGATTAGGAGAGGATCAGAGCTCTGAAGAAGGTAAGGTGTGGTAATTTTTTTGAATGGGTGGACAACAAGAGGCACAGAATAACTGAAAAAGGATGTGCAACACACAGTGGCTTGAAAACCATCTTTACTGATTACAAGGAAGTTCATTCAAAAAGGTTGTCAGATTCTCTTTCAGTTGTGAATCGAATGCACAGATCAAAGAATTTAGAGTCTTGAGTTTCCTTAATCGTTGATTGATTTTCATTCAATAAAACAAAACAGACATCAGCAAAAAAGTAATAGAATTCAAACTATTGGAGTTCAAAATAATGCATGTAGATATCATTTTGTCTGGAACAAAATGGATTACCCATAGCCAAGCCAAAGAATATATAATGTGAGAAGAAGTTTAGCTTCTCCGATACGTAGAAGTTTAGCTTCTCCGAAGAGGGGCCAGCAAGGTCTCTCTGTATGACAAGAAAATCGTCAAAGGGTTTTGAGCCGACGCATGCGCACATCTTTCATCCATCATAGCATCTCTAAATTTGCTTAACAACAAATTTTTTGAAATCTTTAAAGTGACATCTTTAAGTGAGCGATATCTATTTAAATTATACGCCTGTGTTAAAATAATAAATTATATTTATTTTTAATGAATTCGTCACAAGTAAATATTTTTCTTGTTTAATAAGTAAACCTTTTTCAAAACCATATAAGTCTGTAAAGAACAAAAGCAGACAGGGTTTGAGCATAGAGTTGAAATACGGGGAATACTACTATCTCAACTCTATGGATTTGAGTCACTTTTCATTAGCTGTTTACACGAGGGAGGAAAGACACGGTGAAAGGTGTTTGTTAAGAGCGGAGAGGAATGGGGTTGCTTACGGGGTATGGACGGAGGGACCCTCTGTAACTAGGCAGGTTGTTTTCCAAGCAATACTTCCACACCTCGATGGAGGTAACTGTTGCCTTCGGAACAATTTTACATGGGGCCCTATGAGAGCTCGCCTTCTTCTCCTAATATATATTCTTTGGCCAAGCTATCTGCAATCCTGTAAAACCAGTTATAAGAAATAGAGATATTCAGAGTACGAGTTCATCAATTTGATTTGACATATTGTACAATTTCATATACTTGAAGTTAATAAAATTATGAATATGATATATTATGAAGTTAATGAAATAATGAATTTCGCTCAGTTGTTTCTGATGGCACAATAATTCGCCTTCGACAGGTATATTGGTGAACAGGATATTGACATCAACAGAATTTTGGTGCAATTAAATGTGTAGAAGTTATATTTAAGAAGAGATAAAAACATTGTAATAATATATTTCAGGGTTTTTGACCCATCCACAGAGAAAAAAAAACATTAAAAAACACCCATTTGAGCCCGGATTTTATTGGAGAAAAAAAAAACAATAAAACCTGAGCTCAAATGGGGTTTTTATGAAAATAATCAAAATAGATTAAAAAAGAATAAAGAGAAATAGATAAATTTTAAGGGATTTCATATTTATCTTAAATATATTGATTCTGGAATTTTCAAATCCAAACTAATACTTTAAAAAGAAATTCTTAAAACTACTAAGAAATTGTTATTTAACAATTTTGTGCAAACAGTAGTTCTGGTCTGCAAAAGGCTTTAGGAACTAAAAATTGAAGCTATAACTTATGAATATTTAAGAGAATAAATAATACAGCATATTTCTCTATCCCCAATATTATGATTCATTTCTACTTAGGGAAAAAATTAATTTAAGAGTCTTTTATTAATACCAGCATGAAAGGATGGCACTACATTAAAACTTTGTTTTAATTCATAGTTTTAATTATTATTTTCGTATAAGCTTTCCTTTTATTAAATTTGTTCTCTTTTGAATTAAACATTAAATCTAAAAAGTGTTATATATCTTAAAAAACCCAAAATAGCCCAATAAAACCCACTCGGTTTGGTTTTTTTTTTTAAAAAAAAACTCTTTTGTTTTTAAACCCTGGTATCTAGTGAGTTTATAAAAAGTACTGACTGGGTTGGAAACGATGGATTATAAATAACTGCAATTTTTCAAGTCTTTTACATGAACGCAGTTTAGACAAAGGTTACTATTTATAGAAAAAAAATTTTTTTAGAGAATGACAACTTTATTTCATATTAAAAATAATCAACATTGACAAACCCTGGTTGTAAGTAGTTAACATTTACAAAATAAAATAAAAATCATGCAAATTATAGCAATGAAAAGAACATTTCCATTTCAGATAGCGGTCAGAAATATTTCTGAACCCAGGGTCCTGGCATACTATTAAGACGGCCCTGTACGGAAATCTTCCCATTCAACATCAAGGAGCAGGGGTTATCATAAAAATATTGACACAACTTATTTTTAATCAGCAATCTTCCGTTTGATGATAGAAAGTATGAAATTTATGAGTTATATTACCACTTATACCCTCAGTCTCATCAACCATGCTGTTTACATTTGAAAATAAATAAACTTTAAAGAAAGCAAAAAGAGCAACACAAATTTTTCTACATACGGTCACGGTTAAAAATATGTAGGAAGAGCATTGCTTAAAAACGTCGTCTGTAACCGAGTTACAAGTGCTCTGTCCTTAACCAAGAGAAAAAAGAAAAAACATCTGTGTATACGTAAGATATACAAGTAAGCACCTTAAACATTAAAATGAAGGAAAAAAAACATTATGCTCTCTTAAGTGCAGTTGAGTTTTCTTAAACCGATTTTTCCTGAACGTTTAATCTTTCTGACCTGGTATTAGAGACAAGGTATAAGTGTAGAGAATATCAGGCAAGAGTATGGAGCTTGTGGAATACTAAGCAAACTAAGCATTAACCCTTTAACTTCAAAAAAAGAAAAAAGAAGCCGACTATGAAGGAAATACCGGACAAGTGTATATAGTCTTGTATTCTTTTTTTCTTCTTCAGATTTAGGGTCATAGCACTTACTATTCCATACACTGATGATTTCTTAAGAATTATTCAGGCCCATAGAGAGGAAACCTAGAACTGAAGGATACACTTTTCAATCTGATCATTCGTCAACAACGATTCGCGATCGCGACACNTATTCTTTTTTTTTCTTCAGATTTAGGGTCATAGAACTTACTATTCCATACACTGATGATTTCTTAAGAATTATTCAGGCCCATAGAGAGGAAACCTAGAACTGAAGGATACACTTTTCGATCTGATCATTCGTCAACAACAATCATGCCTTTTCTTTCTTTAAAAATAAATAAATAGAAAGATATTTTTTTAAAAAAAAGGATGTTGATTGCTTATCAGATTGACCAGTTGCCTAGGAGATTCAAGAAATTGATTACATCTGCCTTATTCCATAAATGCTCATTCTAATTACACAAGGTTTTAAATATGTTATTAGTTTTTATTAGTATTTTTAATCATTAGCATTTGATTTACGTTTTATTAAAATGATTTTACAGCTTTTGTGTTTTTATCCTCTACACACTGTGCTGCAAATTCACATACAGTTATCCTTTCCAGATAGCGTACTCGGAAGTTGCGATCGCAAACTGAAATGTTTTTAGCCAACAGATTATATGCCATGCATACTTCAAAAGCATACTATGAAGGTTTTTAATGGTGGCAGCTTGAAGACTGATCAACAGGTACCAGCTTGTCTGTGAAGTTAAGACGGCCGTGCGCAATGCCGATCGTTGATTTAATCGTGAGTGGAACCAACAACTATAATTTTTATGATATTGTTTAACCTGTTACTTGAAGTTAAAAGCTACATATCGGGGAATGATTATCGCGATATTATTAGTGCTATCGGTGGAATGATTAAACATGCTGTTCTGTCAATATCACCTTTAATACAGATTCTTATAATGCCAGTCGAAAATAATATAAGAAAAAGTATCCGACCGCATTGAGAGTCACAAAACAATATTTAAACAAAAATGTACATCAATGTAAAATGTTTGCTGTACACCACGTTGCAGAAATGAAACCCTTGTACATTTGGAGTTCAAGTTGCATTTTAAATATATTTATTTCTGAGTTGGATTGTTTAGATTTAATTTTGAAGCATATTTTAAAAGATTAGCATGGCAAGGGCAATTGCAGCAACTACTTTGAATGATTCTTGAACGAACCTTTTACTCGCTATAGCGAGTAAAAGGGCAAGGGAAAGATAAACAAGAGCAAAAAAGGACACTAAATTAATGAAATTCAATCCTATATTAACGTATGCTGAAATAACTTTAGAGTTGAAAATTGTATTTTTATTTATTTATGTTTTTTTTAATAAATTGACAGTTAATTGGGGAGTGTTTAACGGAAACCGGGTGATGTATCAACTTTTTCTTCTTTTTTTTGACGCCTAAATTTTAATAAGGCAATGCTTATAGATATGCAAGGAGTCACTTTGTCAACAGGATCGTTTAGAGCCGTGATGGCTCAAGAGATAGAGTGTTCGCTTTAAATGAGGTGAACCAGGTTCGAATCCCAGCGATCCCTGGTTGATACGAATTACGCATCCGGCTTGCATCGCCCACAGTACTGACGTAAAATATCCTCAGAGGTAGACGGATCATGGGTTAGAGTCCCCTTGCCGTCAGGCTAACCGCGGGAGGTTTTCGTGGTCATCCTCTCCTTGCAACGCAAATGCGGGTTTGTTTCATCAAGAACTCAACGATGGCAAATTTCTCCCAATACTTGATCCAAATGTTTTTTCTGTGGTCCAAGGGTCGTTTTATCGATAGGGTTTGAAGAAAAGTAAAATGATAGGAACGGAATGGATAGACAAAGCAATGGATCAGTGTAAACATTAAACAAACGATTCAAGTTGCTAATAAGTAAAAATAAAAGTTTACACAATCTTTAATTTTTTGCAGAGCAGTAGGAGATTATAATAATTTTACTATTTATTTTTGTTAACATATCAGCGACGCGTCGTTGATGCATGGATTAGAAGCTGGGTACATTATTTTATGTTATTTATTATATCATTACATTATATGTAGAATTTCGGTCTCTTTGTGATCTCTAGGTATATTTAAACTGTAAATCTGCTCCAAATGTGAAGGGAAACAAAACATACATGAAATCACGAACTTAAAAATTTTTCATAAGTGAATAATGCTTCTTTTTTTAATGTGTTCTTAAATACGAATTTTTTTATCAATATGAAATTTCGCCTACCCACCCCCTCCAAAATAGTCTCCAATTTGTCACTTTAATATTTTTAATATCTTATTTGATTTGATATTCTATTTGATTTGATTCTTATTTGATTTGATTTTAAATATCGCTTGATTGTTAACGTCACACTAGAGCCACAATGGGCTGTTACGTTCCGAGGGCAGTCCTTGCGCATTGCTCTATTGCAATTTAGATATTAAAAAATCAAATGTTGATACATCAATCAATCTCTGTTACTCTCGATTTATTATTATTATTAAAAAAAAACTAAATTAATGAGCAATTTTTAGTTTGAAAATTATTTCTAAATCGAATAGGAATTAATATTTCGTGAAAAGAAAAATTACCAAAAAATGAAAAATTCAGTCTTTTTCATCTATATTTTTCTGCCATCTTTCACTATATCAAGAATCATTTACAGAAATTGCTTTGCCGTTCCAATAATGTATTATTTATAATCTTTAAAAACTAAACATAAACAAACAATGTTAGAAAGAAATATCAATAAAAGACCAATTGAAAAGACTCGGTTTTTGCAACGTAGCAATTTCAAATTAAAAAAAAAAAGAAAAAAATAGGACAAAATCTAGAACACAAAGTTTAGCTTTAGGCAGAATTTAAAAAAAATTTAGACACGTAAAAATAAACTAAATTGCGAAGAACTGCAGATAACGAAACGACCTTGCGCTTGTCGACGAAGTGTTATCGATGAAATGAACCGTATTCAATTTTTGTATAAGCTACATATTACAATAAAAATAGTGATATATTTTTTTTAATCAGTTATCTGAAATTCTGTTTTACAGTTGATAGTATAAAAAAGAGAAAGAAAAACAGTTGTCAAGCTGAATTACGCGAAATCTTACATAAAACTCTAGCGTTGTTTTTTCACATTGTTCGACAGTATAGAGAACATCTGTTACGTATCTATGTTACTGTGAATGACCAAAATCAAGAGAATGTCGACTTTCACCGGTGAATGTCAACAATCACATAATTGCCGAAATATTTGTTATGTCCAATTTTACATTAATTTATCCCTTGATATTATATTTATTCGATATTTTAATATCTGCTGAGGATAAATTATGCGAAACATCAGTGTTCAGAGCAAAATATTTAAATGCATTACAAGGCAGCTGCCCTGAACCTTAAAAAACATCAATGTTGTGTATGCAGGGCAATGGCTCTCAACTAGACGTAATATATATTTCGGTTATTTACCAAAGCGAGTATGTGATTGTCAACATTCACCAATGGAAGTCAACCAACAATCACCACTTTCGGTCATTCACAAAAACATGTACATTTTTAATATCTACATAATGGACAATTCCACCATTTAGGAATATCATGTTTCTAGTTTTTAAAAGCACATAACATATTTTTTTAAAAAAATCAAGCAGTTATAGAATTTTTGTTAAAATAACTCTCTGTGTCATTTACATTTACTCCAATTTACAACGTTCATAATAAAAAAATTTTACAGACGTAACAAAATATGTCATGACCACAACAGGCTGTTTTTAAATTTCTTAAAATAAAAATTAGAGCCAGTGTAAATGACACCGAGAGTTATTTTAGTAAAATTTAATAGAACTGTTTGATTTTCTTAAAAAATAAAAAAACTCAAGTTTATACATTTAAGGTCTGCAAATATGGCATTCGTAAATGACATCGCCCTATATATATTTGTCTTTTCTCCTAAACATTGTGCATATGGATATTAATTAAAAACTTCTCGTCACTTTCTTCTAAAAATCAGTACCTAAGAACATTGTAGCAATAAGATTGTAGCAATAGCGCAACGACCTCCTTTACATCTAAGGTACTTATCAATCAGAAACAGTGGTATGAAAAACTACATTATTTTTGTAGTTTACTATAAATACAACTACTTTCTTACAAATGTAGTTAACTACAACGACTTTTTTTAAATGCAATGACTGCAGACTACTTTCAAAATGTAGTCACTACTTCACTACTTTAAGGAACTTTTCTGGGGAAATTAATTTACACCCAAGTTCAAAAAGGTTTTGAATAAAAAATTGACTTACATTAAGCATGAGGAATTTTTTTTTTACAAATAAAAAAAAATTATGCTTACGAGAGACAATTTGTTATTCCAAAACACTTTTTTCCAATTTGTTTATTTAACATTCAACATTTTATGTCTTATTCGACAGCGACTATTTAACTTAAGAAATGCGAAATTATCAAACACTTGCCATTTTTAAGTTGTGTAATGCTCTTTTAATTCCTCTAAGAAATTAACCACATCAAAAATGCACTCCATTCGTTTTAAATAACATTCATGTTTCACGAGTGTGCATTCACATGTGAAATGTGCGACTGAAGTGATTAATTAGCGATTTTTCGTAATGACTAGCTTAAATATTAGTTAAACATGATTCTAGATGCGTAATTCCCGTTAACGCTTAGCTGCCGCCACATTTTCATTCCATCCATTGACTGACCTGCGAACATTTGTACCCATCATGAGTTGCGCTGGAGCCGTGCTTCCTTACTAAACTAACGTTATAAGTAATAACCAGGAATCGCTACAAACTACTTTTTTTGTATCGTACTACTCACTACATTATTTTTTTAAAAAAGTAGCACGCTACACTACACACTACGAAGAAAAAGTATCGACTACAGCTGTTACGCTACTTGTAGTGAGCTACTTCTGACCAATGATCTAAAGCTTAGTGGATTTCAAATCAACCCCGGTTGTAAAACCCCAGTCCATAAAAATGACAGTTCAGCGACTTAACTGTAGTGCCACTGCGTCTTTTTAAACTCAAACAGTTACTTTTATCTCTTGTTCAATTTTGGTGCACTTCTATCCGTATATTAAAGTGTTTTTTTTTTTTTCAAGTTGTTAGTCCACATCTTATTCTATAACTTTTGTAAGTAGAAATTTGAATACAAAACTGTGAATTCCTACCATTTACGTAATTACAATTACATCGATGTCAATGAATGGTTTTAAAATGATTTACAATACTAGCAACTAATATTGATAGTAACATATAACACGGCGAAAGACATGACAAAGATACATCTATAGTAAAATGGAGATAGCGAGTTCGACTTCCATGTCCCAGGATATGTCTTTCTGTATCTGTATTTTGAATTAACAAGGGCATATGAGCCGGTCCCGCAGTGTACTGATCGTTAAGACACGGTTCCCAGCAGATCACCGAAGTCAAACATCACAGGCTGCGGTCCATGTGCAGGTGGGTGACCACTTGGATTAGTCTGCGTAGGGACCGAGGGTGTGTGGTATTGATTGGTTCACGTTAAACTGTTCTACCGTAACGTGCTCGACTTCGCGTGCAGGTCGTTAGGATACCGAAGCTGGGGTGCTATCCCTCCGCAGAGAATCAAAATTGTGATGTCTTGTGTTTGTCTTTGGATCATCCTCAGATATGTTTCCAAGATCGTCGCCAATAGCCCATTGTGCAGCTCTAGTGCGACGTACATGAACTACAACAGCAACAACATATGAGCCGAGTTTTGTACTGGGCATAGTGTGGTTTAAGGAGAACTCCTCCAGATACCCGTCTCGCGTCGTGGCGGGTACTATGGTTACGAGGAAAGGTCACTTCGAATAGGGGTGTGGGGTGAATAGTTTTGTCTTAATCTTAGCGTAGGACGTCGTGAGTAAACCAATTAACACCTTCTTTACTCCATTTCACCCTCATTAGAAATTTGCTCTCGCATGTTGCCATAGCAGCAGACAGCCGCAGACTTTCAGTCTGGAGGAGTTCTCTTCAAAACCGCACTATACACAAGCTTCGTATGTAACCGAAATAAAAAATAAACAAACATACATAAATAGACGCATCCAGGGTTTCACTTATTCGAGCATTTTGCGACAGAACAATTTAACGCCGATCGATACACCACACCCTCGGTTCCTTCACAGGCTGATAAAAATTGTCATCCTCGCATTTAATGAGCACACAAATCTGCATATGTAAGTGTAGCAATAAATAAATATAAACTGAATACTTCGAGGGTTGCGATGCTGGGATTCGATTATGCTATCTCTATACTATTTAGTTGAGACAGCCCTGATGCGTATCAGTTAAGCTACTTATTTAGTTTAGACTTTTAGAGGTATTTGCACAATTATAAGGGTAAATTTTTTTTAGTTTCAAACGTTAATCGATGTTAACTTATAACTTTCGAAGGAAAAAAAAACTGAATAGACGAGAAAAAAATTTAATAACTATTTACTAAATAAAATAGAACTGAGCATTTTTGCGTTATCTCAAATTATTACTATTTTACCTCATTTTTTACTAATACTATTAAAATTACCGACTTTTGATTAAAATTACTAAATATTACCACATTTACTACCATACAGCATGCTAATAAAAACCATATTATATTGTTAATTTTACTAAAATCTTAACAGAATAGCTTGTTTTAATAGTCAAAATAGTTAATCTTAACAGAAGAGCTTCGGTAAAAATTATATTACTTTTTGTTGCCACTGTGAATGTTCTCATATTCTGATAGTTTTCACCAATCTTTTTTCTCAGTGAATAATTACCAATTAGAACAATTGTTTTCATATAAATGTTAACATCACGCAAAAAAAAAAAAAAAAAANAAAAAAAAAAAAAAAAAAAAAAAGAACGAAAGGAAAAAAAAATATGTTACACTCCAGACCAAATATTCAGATTTTTCCTTGACAAAAATAAGATATAGTCCTCATGTTTCGAAATGCACATCTAACATTAATATATGGTAATTAATAAGTGTAAATTGTATAATGTAAGCAATTATATCACTACAAAACGCATTTTCCTTTATTTTTCTTTTCTTCCGCAATAAATTTGGATATATAAGAAAAAAATGCGATTGTATTAAATAACTTTTGACCAAATAATCGGATTTTTCCTTACCAATGATAAGATGGTCTTCATGCTTCGAAAGGCACACCTAAATATGGTAATTAAAATTAATAAGTGCAGATCGTATACCATATCAACACGAAAACGCCCTAATTTTTTGTTTCTTCAACAATAAATTTGATATTTAAGGAAAAATTGCGATCGTATTAATTACAACAGGGTAAAATGTTGGATTTTCCAAGTGATTGAGATGATTTTCATGTGCCGCCGCAGAACTATTCGTCCCTCTGGAGATTTTCATGAATTTAATGCGTTAAAAATTATTATGCGAAATTTTCAAGTTTTGTACATAATATTTAGAAAGTACAATTTTTGACGTAAATCAAATTTGAACTTTAAGATGATAAGAAGTATAAAAAGTGAAAAGGAATTTTTCATCTTTCATATTTATCAACTAAAAATTATTAAGACTCCTAAATATTTTACTGATTCTTATAATTACACTAATCGCTTAGAGATATAATGTATATTAACTGCTGTGATATAACCAATTAAAAAAAATTACATGAAAATGAAATATTTTTATCTTTCTGTTAATATTTTTAATTTATCACAAATTTAGCCCACTGAGGGACTATTATTAATTGATACTCGTGATAGTACTATTAAAAGAGAGAAATAATTTTAAAAACTAATTGTAAAGTATTATTAGTTCTTTTCCGTAAACTTTAAATTAATTCTCATATATTTATTAATTTTAAGAAGGATAGAATAAATATTTAACCGCATTTAAATTCTTTTCTGCATTTAAATTCGTATCGAACTTGATCAGTAATGATGAAAGTTCGAGAATAACTTTCTTTAAAAACAATTTCAAAATGCGATTCTGAGTTGAAATATTTACCAAAAAGAAAGCTAACTTATCAGAAATAAAAAAACAGTAGGTGAAAAAATAAGATGTTAAACCTAAATAGGAAAAGAAAGAAGCTTATAGAGAAGAATGAAATCCTAACTGTACTGGGTGGTCTTCTCCACTTGGGTGGCCTTCTTTGATGGACTCGCCCTCGAGGGTTTTCTTTCTTTCTTTTTTTTTTTTTCCTTGCTTATTTTACTAAGTTGGCAGGAATGTTATGAGATTAAAATGATTGAAAGAAGGGGACAGAAAAATCGCATCTTTTGATTTAAAATCGTTTGCAACTGCTTCGAAGGAAATCCTTCTTTAACTTTAGCCCACAGACAACATTTTTTTTTTATTACGAATGTATTTTGTTCTTTTCTGATTCCTTGGTCTTTTATTCTACAACAATGCTTTCCATGGAGGAAAAAAAAATTGTTTCCGTTTTTTTATCCTTCTTTCTTTTTGCGTCTTTTATTAAAGTCCTGTTTTATCTCTCATTATCATTAGTTAAAAATCTTGCGGAGATATCATTTTCCCTAGAAAATGATAGATCTGAAGCATAGTTAATTTATTCAGTACTTTTCATTAAAAACAAAAAAAGAAAGCACAGTTAAAAATTTCTTCTTCTGAAATGGAATGTGATTTTTATGCTCATGTTCGTATAAATCTGTCGTCTGTCATTTTATTATTATTGAATTTAAGATTACTCGGCCTCTGTATTTTACCACTTTAAATATATTTATTTGCCTAAAAATTAATAAGGCTTTTTCCTTTATTATTTTTACTTAAATAAGTTCAAATAATAACAACCATTTGCTCTTACTTACGATTGATTAATATTTCAGTTTTGTAATTGATTGATTAATATTTCTGTTGTATACCATTTGCCCATTAATAAGAGAAAAACACAATTTAGTTAGAAAAAACAACAAGAGAAAAAATAGAATTTATTAATAAGTTTTAATAAATAACGGCCATGTGATCTCACTTACGATTAAATTATTTTCATTCCTTTTGCACCCTGTAGGTTAAAGGGCCCCAATTTTTGAGAAGACGAAATTAAAATACATAGTCACAAGAATTTTTTGAATTTCACACAAGAGAAGAAAAAAAATCTAAATGTACAAAATACCTTCGGAGAGATCATTCAGTTTTATCTTCTTCTTGTCTTTAACTTTAAAGAATTTAATGTAACTAATTCGCTAACACCTTCAATATTTATCTGAAATATTGAGGGTTTTTTCTCCAGGAATTTCCAATTATTGAGAATCTATACCTCCTACCCCTCCTTCCCATCGACGCCCAAAGATTGGCATATTAATGTAGGTAAAAAACATAAATTGGTTAGAAAAAAATAACGTGAACAAAAATAGAACTGTATAAAATGAAAATTTAAAGAAAAAACTTGAAAAGAATGTAAAAAATCCTGACAATTAATAATATTAGAAACAATTTTATCAATATAACAATTAAAAAAAAATCTTGACATCAATAAAACATTCTATCTGCGATGTCTGAAAATTTTTAAGGAGTAAAAATAGATTGACCAGATAGACTACATGAATTTTCACTAAATTATTAAATTAAATACCATAAGTAGAAAAAAAATAACCGATGTGTTAAACTGGAGAGGAAGGAAAAGAAAAACTGTTCGCGAATTTGCATTAAAAATTTAGATTAAAAATAATATGTAGAAAAAATAACTGATGAGTTGAAAATTAATTTAACTAAAGTGGAAGGAAAAGTTCACTCAAAAATTCACCAACAGATTTTGCTCTCTACAAAACTGTAAAACAATGTTTCCTTCTGATGCATCTTTGACCAGTTTAATTAAAATATTTGTAAGGTTGACTGTTGTAATTTTGTCCTCACAGATATTGTTACAGCAAATGTTATTTTTTCTGAGACATTGTTTTTTCCCCTTTTTATTTTCACAACTAGCTGTGCTATCCGTTGGCAAGTTTCGTAATAAGTTTTTAAACGTGAGGAAAGTAAATTCTGTAGTTACTGAAGGAAAAGGCAAGAACCCATGCATTTTTTACCCGTTTTTCTTTAATTATTTTTTTTAAATACTACAGGAAAAAAATTTTTCTTTTGTTTTCTGTTGCATGAGTTTTATTAACGGAACTTGGATCTTTTCACAAAGCTAATTTTAAACCAGCAATTGGCTTTCTATCCAAGCTATATATTTTTAATGACATTTTTAGTCTATTTTTTGTCGTTATGTACAATTTTAAAAACCTTATACACTACAGGTGGTCACGTAAAATGTTGCGACTAACTTTAGTGGAGTTAAGGTATGTACATATCATCACGATCAAAATTACATTGGAACCAATGTCCGATAATGTCGTCATTCTCCGCAAGAAGTGCTTAAATATCATAAATTATTTATTCGTGATCGAATAATCCAATCCTGGGGGAAAAGACCGTTTTGTCTGGGGGAAAGACAGACTCCATGTTTTGATCCTCCCCCCTCCTCTTCCAAGTTGTGTAAGAATGTACTACGATATTTTCCCCTTTGATAATTATTTCGTATTTACTTGCCAAAAATATTTTTTTTAAATTTCCATGACGTTTTCTTTTAAAACTATATTCAACGTAATTTTCGGTTCCAAATTTAAAAGTTTTTAATCTATTTGAAAATGAAGGTAGAAACTAACGTACTTCCTTCTCCTACGACTCTCCACACACCAATGGTGAAAGCATACGAAGTGTTGCCGTGGGTTCTGCTCTTCATCCCCTGTAGCCCATTTTGATAACCAAATAATGTGCTTCTGAAAAAGTCATAATAAGAAAGCGCTTTTAGTCAGCACGTACGATGACACTACTGAGCATGAGTTCCCATGCAATTGTAATCCCAATGTTGCGCCCTAACTCACCTCGAAGTTTGTCATACTTACGTGATCCCTTGCTACATATAGTTTTTTTTCTGAACTTGTAGATTCAGACAAAAAAAAAATGTCCTTTAAAAAAAATATGCAGAAGCAAAACTAATTTCAGATTTGTAATCCTCATACCCGAATTAGACAAGATCAAGCATTTGTATAAATATAACAAAAAATTCACACCACAGTGTTACCAGCCTTGTTTTCCAATACTAAGCATTCCAAAGAAACCATGTTTTATTCAATATAACAACAATGAACTTTTAAAATAATTATCCTGATGACGTGATCGCCTAAAAGTTTGTCCTAACATTTATGCAACTCTCTGTTGTATAGAACGTTTCAAAATTTGTATGTTTCAACCAAAAAAAAAAAAAAAAAAATTCTGAAATTGAATCTTTAAGTAAATTTGTTAATTTGAAATTAGCGTTACCATTATTCAATTTCTCCCCCCTCTCTTCTTTTAAGGGATCTGGAATGGATTGAACAAATAATTTAAAATTGTGAAATGACCACTGTGTCTATGCCATTCCGAACTTAGGTAATGAAACTCGTAGTTTGCCCTTTAAGTAACAAAATCAAATGACACTTGATATAATAGGGAATAAAAATAAAACAGAACAACTGAAGAAGAAATGAGTACGGAAAGGGCATTTTGAGGTCATGAAATATGTATTTACATAATATAATTTTTTTTTTAAAACTTGTTTCTCAAGTAGACTGAAAAGGAGAAATAATTTTATTTCTGTCAGACCTAAAATGAAAAGCGCAGGGAATTGAAACATCACTTATAAAAAATGAAAGAGATAATTTTCAGCATTAATAAAAATAAAAAAAAAGAGGATGCGCCTAACGTCTTTTTTTAGTCAGCATGAAAAACATTTTTAAAATTTTTAATTTCATATACTTTTTTTATTATTTTTAGTTCTGTGTAAATTAATTTGTTTACGTAAGAAAGTTCTTGCAATTTTGATTGAATAGGGCTATACATTTTGCTTGCATCGTTCAGGAAACAATAATGCTAGTACCATTAGCAGGGATGAGAGTGGTCAGAAAGTAAAAAAGAGGAAATCCAAGAATGAATGAATGAATATATATATATATCCAAAAATTTGACAAAAAAAAAGTGAGATTCTTAAACTTGTAAACCATGCGATTATAAATCCAGATGATTAATTTTAAAATGGTATGAATGTATGAATGTGAATGGCATGCATAATTTTAAATTGAGAAAATGTGAATCCCGAGATGAGGCTTTTAAATCACATGAATATGAAACTGTATATCGAATTAAAAAAATGCGAAAGTACAAATCATGCTGCGTAATTTTTTGATCACGTAAATACGAATCACGAAAGCCAATGTTTAATTTTTAAAGCATGTATAAATATGAAAATCGATGTTTGATATTACAACCGCAAAAACGAATCACGACAATAGATTTTAAGCTCGTGTGAATACGAATCACTACATAGGGCTTTAAAAGGGCGTAAATACAAATCGCGATATTGTACTTTTAAATCTCGTAAATTAGAATCGCAATGTAAGATATTTAAATCGCCTGAATAAGAATCGCAACGTTCAACTTTTGAAAAAGGTAAATATACGAAAATCGATGTTTGATAATAAAATCGCAATTTTAAAAATGCATGAATACAAAACGGGATATTGGATTTTTAAATCTTGTAAATAAGAATCATAATGTACGATATTTCAATAACTTAAATAAGAAAATGCGCAACTTTTAAATCAGGTAAATATGGAAATCGATGATTAATATTAAAATTGCGTGAATAAGAATCCACCCGGTGGCTGAGTGGTAGCGCTCCCGTGCCACAGGTCCTGGGTTCGATCCCCAGTCCGGACAAGGTTGACTAAGCCTTTCATCCCTTCAGTGGGTCGATTCTTGAAGAGTAATTGTTGTTATGATACTCATATATGATTGTGATGTGCTCATATAATGCAAATTTCATTAGTTAGATAAATTGTGAATTTTAAAGAATATTTTCTCAAACATTGAACCCCAGATACTGGATAAAAGTGAATGAATTGAATGGCAAGAAGGCTTGATGCAATTTTATCCCACCTAAACTCTTACAGCAAACTAGTTTTTTTAAGAAATAAACTAAAGAGGGCAAGAAACTACGTCTGATACAGAAAATAGGAAGACTAGTATCGATCACAGATGTGTATGAATTTTTATTTGAAAAAGGTAAACAACCAGAGAGGAAAAAGTGTTCCAAATAACTGGATATTGGAGGATTTAACTGAACTCAATAAATGCGCAAATATTGTAAGCACATCAGCAATGTTGACAGAATTCGAAATTAATCGACAGAATATTTATTTCATAAAATAATTACATAACAATACATACATTTAATACTACGATTACAGGTAAATGTAAAATTTTAATTCAGGGCTGTAATAAGAGGTCTCCTCACATAGAACTTTATTTTCAGCATGCACATATGCAAGATTTGTGAAAGGATTCAAGATGAATTTGAAACCGTTCATAAAAACAACTAATTCAATCACAAAGGCCTTCAAAGTCTGAGAGAAGGATATATTTGAAATCTTCGCCTTAAGATTTAATCCTTAAATTACCAGGAATGCACATTAAAATTTTTAGTTTAAAATTCTAGACATCATTACTGAAAAAATAAAGCACAATAAAAATCTGACAGAGTTAAATAAAATGAAAAACTTTCAGCAAGCATTGATTAACTCTTTTGTAATCAATCCTTTCGTCACCATTTTCGCGAAATTCGTTTGAAAATCATTGATTCTTTTTGCAAAATGTTTAATTTTTATAGAATTCTATACTGATTCATACCACAGTTAGGTTAAAAAAAAAATAAAAAAGGCTGAAACCAAAAATTTTATGTGCAGAAACCTTTAAATAATTGAAAAAATATCTGAAATTTATAAAAGAAAAAAGTCTATGTAAGAAACATTTATTCACAGAATGTTAACAACGTTATGTTCTGTATATATGTTTTAAGCCCATCTTCCTAAATAATAATTTCCTAGATTAAAATACCATTTTTCGTTTTTGCTTTGCTTAAATATAATTTTGATTTACATACGACAAAGCTATAAAAATGAATAAAATTTTTAAATATATAAATTAAAGAATTGATTAACGAATTAAATGATACGAGGATCGTTTTTTAAGTAAGGGCCGTTTGAAAATAAAAACCAAACGAAAGAAAATTATCAAGATGTAAATTTACTTTCAGATTCTGCATACAATCAATTCTACATATTATCTTTTTTTTCCAGCATAGTTGCCAAATTTGTTCAAACACTTATCATACCTTACAACTAGATTTAGAATACCCTCTTCATACAAACTTACCGCTTGCTCCGGTAACCAAGAGGTCACGTTATTAGGATGTTGCTTTTTTTTCAAACAATCGAGACTGCTAAACTTATAACTGCCATATGAATTATACGCATACGTAAATGTATGCAGCAGACTGGTTTTTTGCCGATAAAAAAGGCATCATTGTTCAATCTATTTCATGCATTGTGGGCGATTTTTTTATTTGAACATTTTAACAACACAGAACTGATCGTAAAATTTACCTACACAGCTGTAACTAAGCTCTGTTGCCAAGCACTCGTTGCGACACACGATTCACGTTTTGGCATACACAACAAAACAGCCCTTACTTAAAAAAACCCTCATTTTATCAAAACTTTAATTTAGAAAATTCCAAAAGAATAAAATTTTATTTTATTTAAAATGCATACAATAATGTAAAGTCACATGGACCAACTTCTTTTTTACAACTGAGGAAATGTATTTATTGAGACTTAGATTTATAACTACAGCCCTTTAACAATAGTAGATATAAAATGGAAATTTAGTTGAATACTGAAATTCAGTTTATAAATTTTCGGGCATAACAATAGTAAATTAAAATGTGAAGACACATGTTAAAGCTCGTTGTTTCTATATATATTTTTGACAAGAATGTTGCCTGTTGGATTAAAAAAAAAACTATATTTTAGTTGGTTTAAGATAAAAATTAAGTCTTGAAATAAAAATAATTCTAACAAATAAATAGCATCATAAAAATGATAAATTGATAGCATCAAAAATAAGTTTAAATAGCAGCTTCATAATAATCATGGCAATCTTCATAATAATTTTTTATGAAAAGAAATTTGCTTTCTAAAAATAAATTCATTCATTTATTTGATTTAATTCTTAAAAAGAAAATAAACTAATTAAATAAAAAATAACTTATATTCAGCATAGATGAAATTGATAAGGCAGAAAATAAAGGAAATATTTAAATAATTCAATGTTACAAAACTAATAAAAAATGTGAACCAATAATAACCTTAATTAAAATAAATATACAAAAAGACCAAAAAACAAATGTATAAGTGGAACATTCCAGATCGATAAAATATTTTTAAGTAAAAATATCCAAAAAAGTTGAGAAACGAGTGAATAAAATTAAGAAAAATAAACCAATGAAAGATAAAATTACAAAACTATTTAAAAAATGAGCTTTTAAATGAATAAAGCAAAAATATAACATATGATTCTTAAGTTAAGAACAGCTAATTTGACCTTAATAAGAATAATTACATGACTAGAAATTTTATGTGTGAGCAAAATATTCTACATAGTAAAAAAAAAAAAGAAATAGGAAGACAGTAAGATAAAGCTAATGTTTTTTGAATAGTTAATATGACCATAAAATATATGTATATCAGATATATTAAAAAAAAACTATTAAAAAATAAAAAAAAGGAGAAAAATAGTCTAATGTAAGGGAATATTTATGTTCCGTAAATAGTTAACATGACCATTAATACTAAGATATCTATATAAAACAATGTTTAAAAAGATTGTAAAAAAAAAAGTTGAACAATTAAGGGAAACTTAATGTTTTGTGAAGTTAACATAACTTACACAACATATGTATATGTAAGACATTGTTGTTATTAATAATATATTTTGATGAATAAAGCCACAGACATCAAATAAAACAAACGAGAAAATCAAGTAGAAGAAGTTAAATTTTTGTAGAAATGCTGCAAATCATAAGTAGAAACAAATATTCTAGATATTCATTGTAAAAAATATAAGTTATTATTTAGTTCTACCTAAGTATGATTTCTAAAAAGAAGTTATTTTAAAAGATGTAGGTCAAGTTAAAAATGACAGAAATATTTCTGCCATTAATATGTCACAAACAATGAGTATCTCAAAGGCAATTTTCTGGTTTAACTAAATTGACACATTTTAAGTAAAAGTTTTGACTTATTATACATTTATAATAAATGTCTTAACTATTTAAATTTATAATTTTTTTTAAACTATTATAAACCTATAATTATCTATTGGCACAAGTATTTTTCAGAGACATAACAGTTAAATTTTCAGTAATATCAGATTTTTTAGGACAGTTTTTACTATAAAATGTAACATCAGCTTTGTAATTGATTAAGAAAAATCCATTTTCAGAAAATCTCCCTGGTATATCCGACATCTCTAACCAAACAAATGGTGCCACATAATCTGTTGTTAGGGAAATCTTGTAGGAACAATCTGAACTCTCCGTTTTAAATGGTCCACTGATAGAAGTCTGAAAATTTAAAAAAAGAAGCTATTATAAAACTCATAATTTTTACTTAATTCTTGAATTCATGAAAGCTAGTTAAAACTAGAAAAACACAGAAGAAAATATCTTAGAAAATTTGTTTTTTTTAAACTTCAGAATTAATTTTTACTATGGTCAAAATTATTCTTCAAACGAAAGTAGGGTATGTTTTGAGTAGGTTGTATGAAGATAGGGTCAAAATAGTCCAAGTGTATGCATCGGAACATTGGCAAAACAACGTAAATGAAGCAGAAATAAGGTATATTTTAGTTAAATATCTTTAACAATAGTATACCTATAATATACCTATAGTATAACTATATAGCTAAATATCTTTAAGTTTTAAAAAATGGACATATTATTGTTCCAGTTCTATAAACAACCACTTAGAATCATTAACAGTGTTTCAACACAAAATGATGTCTTGTGTTTAGAGACTGAGGAAGGTTATTGCTTATAGAACCGAAATTATAGTATGTCCATTTTCGTAGATTCATTTGAGCTTTATAAAATTTTTTTTTGCTTTATACAAAATTATCATTTTAATATAATTTGATAAATTGTTTATATATTTGAAAATTTTTATACATAACATGTGTTTAGAAATAATCGTTTAAATACAATATTTTTATTTATCATATATTGAGGATCACAACTTAACAGTGAAGGGTAGAAAAAGTAAATCATTGCAGAAATCTAACAAAATCCAAAGTCAGATGCAAAATTACTTGGTTTGGCATCATGGAATTCACAAATATTGAAACTTGTAAGGTTTTTGAGGAAAGGAGAAAAAAAAATCATGTTATTGCAATTAAGATTTGTGATAAATGAAATGGCTTACTATTGTTAGATTAGGCTTCTGCATCCCCACTGCACTGTTAAATTCACTGAGTAGAAGTGTGTTAGATGATGCTAGAGATAAGCCTTCACTCTCATATAGATTAAAACTCACAAAGCAATGGTTTCTGCTGAGGCAACCACTCTTGGAGAGTAAACCATCAGGTCCATCTATATTATGTCGAAAGACAACTTGGGAGGATTTAGGCAACTGAAAATAATTATAGTAATTTAAATTAATTAATAGAAAAATTATATTAAAATTAAATAAAAATAAATTACATTAATTAAAATTACTAAAAAAATTATATTAATTAAAATTACTAAAAAAAATATATTAATTAAAATTAATAATTAAAAAATATATAAATTGAAATTAATTAAAAAATATATAAATTAACATTATTAAATATCATTAATCAAAACAATTGTGAATTGATTAACAGTTTGCCACAGAGTGGAATTAGTACAGAGTAAAATGAGGAAGTTTAGCAACAGGCCAGTTGCAGCAGTATTAACAGTGGCCATTTTATCAAAAATTAAAAATTTTAAGCAGTTAAAAAATTGTTAAAAAAATCTTTAAAAAAAAACAGTAGAGCATTTGCTTTGACGAATTAATAAAATATGATAAATATTACAATTTTTATTTCGAAAAGAAATATTTAGAGAAACAAGTTGAAAATATAGTAATTTTCAAAATGGTATTAAATATTCATAAAAATGTCATATTTACTAATAAAATAATAATTCAGTATTAATTAATAAAATACTAATTTTTTATTTATTAATAAAATAAGAATTATTTCATGAACTAATAATTTCAAAACTAATTTTAAATTTGAAATCCCCATACCCAAATTAGGGAAAATCAAGGATTTGTATAAAGGGAACAAAAAATTCGCTCCTCTGTGTAATGTGTTACCAGCTTTGTTATCATATACTATGTATTCCAAAGAAACAATGTTTCATTTAAAAAATTGTTTTATTTAACAACAATGTTTTATACAACAAGTTGTTCAATGATCTTTTAAAATAAGTATCCAGTTGCCAATTAGAGCATTTTTAACAGTGAACAAATTTTTCAAAATTGAAAATTTTAAACAATATAATAGCAGAATATGATGTGGCTAAGAGGAAGTGCTTCGCGCTCTCGTACCACAGGTTCTGGGTTCGATCCTCGGGCCAGACAAGGTTGACTCAGCCTTTCATCCCTTCAGTGGGTTGATAAATGAGTATCAAGCATGCTTCGGAACTAAACACTGGGGGTTCCACGTTCAGCTGACCACGTTCATCTGCTCCTGCTCCTTAGAGCCCAAGGTCAAGAAAACTGAGATGGGCACAGTAGGCTATGGCCTTTTCTGGGCTGTCGCACCACTGAGTTCAGTTTAGTAGTAGCAGAACATAGTAATTTTCAGAATAGTACTAAATATATTCATAAAAATTTCCTATTTACTAATAAAATAACAATAATGCAATAATAATCAATAAAAATAATAATTTATTAGTAAATCAATACTAATTTCATATTTTGTAAGGAAATAACAAATGAACACGGAATATATTTTTTACTGAAAATGTGAGGATAAGTTGGTAGCTGGCAGTCAAATTTTTAAACACCATTTGTTACATTCTACACCATTTGTTACAGCCGACCCAATTTTGGGTTTACGACTACTAACGTTCAACACCGTAGCCTTGTAATTTTTAACCAATCTAGAAGACAAAGAAACTCCTGGACCAGTACCCCCAGAGGTACTGATTTGTTATGGGAACATGGAGGATTTTGCGACTCGACAGATTTAATGTGCATGAGTCACCATTTACAACGCGGGGAGTCTTCGGCCAGCTGGGATCAAACCCACGACCTCTTGGACATGGAGCCAATGCCTTACCAACCGTGCTATCCTGGCCTTTCTATTGAAATTGTAAAAATTGACGTGTTAAAGAAATAGTATCTCATTTCGATAAAAAGAAAAATTAAGCCCTTTTTAAAAACATCAAATGGGAGAAGCAGGTTTAAGGGCATTTAAAAAACGAAAAAAAGTACCTTTAAGCACTTTTTAAAAACTCTAAGCACCCTGATATATAGTTTTTAATGTTTTTTTTTCTACCTATGAAGCATTATTTTAAAGAGTACTTTTACACAAAATTTTATAAAGAAAAAAAATTGCATTCTATGCACTTTTTCTGTTTGTTTTCAAATTATTATAAAAGTGAAGTGTCAATTTTTTAAAATTTGTCAAGTACTATTTTTGAAATATGAGTGAATAGTTATAGTGTACTCACAATATAACAACCCCACATCATAGAACATCTGAATTTACATGATTACAAAAGTCATTATAACGAGTGTTGACCGCGGTTGTGTATATATATATCAGGGATGCTACTCGCAAAGTATCAAATTGTCTCACCAGAAATTGCATTTCGTCTCAGTTAAAATCTCTTTTTGGCTCAGTTTGTCTCGGCTAAAATTATTTTTTTCACTCAGTTTATCTCAGCTAAAATGATTATTAATCAGTTTGATAACAATATAAAGATAATTTTCAGGATCCATAAAACCATTAATAGCATACTAGGAGTACTACAATTATACATACATTCACTATTGCTAGGATTTTAAAAAACCTGCATATGATTGATTATAAGAGTCCACAAAATTGTTTTATGGACTCTGTTGTTTTCATATATATTGCATTTATCATTTATGCCAATGAATAGTATCTGTTCCAGAATTTTACAAAGTAAATTTTAACTTTCTTATTTTTTAAAATATAATGGTGTTAACTTTCTAAAAAGAAATATCTATTTAGTTTCAGTAATTCAAAAGGGAAAATACCCATTTTATTTTGAGCTCAAATTTCATCTCAAAATATATAACTATTCAGTTACAATGAAAGGTCTACAGATTTCAATAATTAAAAGAGAAATTCAGTAATTAAATAATGAGAGTTTAAGAAAATGCAAATAACACAAAAATANAGTTTGCCATAGAGTGGAATTAGCACAGAGTAAAATGAAGGAGTTTTGCAGCTGGCCAGCTGTAGCAGTTTTAACAGTGGCCATTTCTTCAAAAATTAAAAATTTTAAGCCATTAAAAAATTGTTTGAAAAAACAAAACAAAACAGTAGAGCATTTGTTTTGAAGCATTCATAAAATATGATAAACATTACAAGGTTTATTTTGAAAATAAAGAAATATTTAGAGAAACAAGTTGAAAATATAGTAATTTTCAAAATAGTATTATATATTCTTAAAAATGTCATATTTACTAATAAAATAATAATTCAGTATTTATTAATAAATAATAGTTTTTTTATTTATTAATAAAATAAGAATTATTTCATGAACTAATAATTTCAAAACTAATTTTAAATTTGAAATCCCCATACCCGAATTAGGGAAAATCAAGCATTTGTATCAATGAAACAAGAAATTCTCTCCTCAGTGTAATGTGTTACCAGCCTTGTTATCGTATACTATGCATTCCAAAGAAACAATGTTTTATTTAACAACAATGCTTTATACAACAAGTTGTTCAATGACCTTTTAAAATAAATATCCAGTTGCTTGCAGTCAGAGCATTTTTTCAAAAAATGAAAATTTTAAACAATATAATAGCAGAATATGATGCCCGGTGGCTAAGAGATAGTGCGTCGTGCTCCTGTGCCACTGGTCCTGGGTTCGATTCTTGGGCCAGGCAAGGTTGACTCAGCCTTTCATCCCTTCGGTGGTTCGATAAATGAATACTAAGCATGTTTGGGAACTAAACACTGGGGGTTCCGTGTTCAGCTGACCAAATGACCGGAACATCTGCTCCTGCTCCCCAGAGCCCAAGGTCCAGAAAACTGAGATGGGCACAGTAAGCTTGGCCCTCTCTGAGCTGTCCCACCACTGAGTTTTGTTTAGTAGTAGCAGAATATAGTAATTTTCAGAATAGTACTAAATATTCATAAAAATTTCCTACTTACTAATAAAATAACAATAATGCAATATTAATCAATAAAATAATAATAATTTATTAGTAAATTAATAATAATTTCATATTTTTTAACGAAATAACAAATGAACACAGAGTACATTTTTTACTAAAAATGTGAGGATAATTTGGTGGCAGGCAGTTAAATTTCTAATCACCATTTGTTACATTCAATAGCCATGGAGCCGCGGTGACAATTTTGCCCTATATAAATTAGTGTTTTATAAGTAATCAGCATAAATTATGTAGTCATTTATTTAATCAAACTAAAAAACTAATGAAATTACTACATATATGAAAAATAAAGTGGCGAATTTGTTACCTTATTATCAAAATAAATTATTTTTTAACATAAATTAGACATTCTATTGAAATTGTAAAAACCATGCTTTTTGCCTACTTAGTGGCAAAAATTGAAAAATTTAAAGAAAAAGTATCCCATTTTGGAAAAAGAAAAATTAAGCCCTTTTTAAAAACATCAAATGAGAAAAGCATGTTTAAGGGCATTTAAAAAACGAAAAAAAAATACCTTTAAACACTTTTTAAAAACTCTAAGCACCCTGGTATACAGTTTTTAATGATTTTTTTTCCTACCTATGAAGCATTATTTTAAAGGTTACTTTTACACAAACTTTTATATAGAAAAAAATTGTGTTCTATGCAATTTGTCTGTTAGTTTCCGGGTTGTTATAAAAGTGAAGAGTCGATTTGTTAAAATTTGTCAAGTATTTTTGAATTATGAGTGAATAGTTATGGTATTTTTGTGCACTCACAATATAACAACCCCACGTCATAAAACATCTGAATTTGCATGATTACAAAGGTCATTATAACGAGCGTTGACCGTGGTTGTATATATATATATATATATATGCATATACAGTAAAAACTCCAGGAAAGACCACCTCTATTTATGGCCACTTTTGGGAGGCATAGAATTTTTTCCATAGACTTTGCGCTGAAGAAAACTTCTAGGAGAGATCATTAAATACTCTCCCAGCGACCGGGTGAACTGCTGCCCCAAGCGCGGAGAAGCTCAAACAAAGAAACATAAAAAATATAAAAACAAATTAGTAGATTAAAATGTATTCNGGCTCTCTTTTGAGGAACTAGAGAACATATCTCTAATACTTTTACTGGAGGAAGAAGCGGCACCATTCGCTCGATGGCGCGATCCCTCCACATGCCGTAAACAGTCATTTCGACCTCCATGAGCGATAGAAAAATCGCATTTGCAAATATTACAGTATACATGATTCATAGATTTAGTCGAGCGAGAAAAAACTGGCCATTCGACAGAATATTCTTTTCTATACATTTGTGAATGTTTTTTTGGAAGCCATGATTTTATCTTCAAACAGCAACTAACTTCAACTAAGCCTAGCGTCGGCAGCAGAAAAAAGTAAACACGACAGGCTCGCACCACAGTTTTAATGTAATGGTGACGTCATTCGACCAGTTCTAGCTCTGCAGGTTCGGTGACGTCAGCACTATACCACAAGAGCGCGGGGAAAAGAAACACCGTTCTCGATTGGGAGGAGAAGGAGCTGACGTGAAAGGGGCGGGGAATAGGATTACGTGACGTCATCTTAAGAAAAATGTGAAAATTAGCTACTGGGTTTATTTTCCGGGTAAAATGTATATCTTTGCGGAGTGCCCGGAGTACACTGGAATTTCCGGAGATGCTCCGGAAATTCCGGGGTTGTTACCGGGTATGTACACACACATATATACACATATATGTATATATACACACATGTAAAACAATAAAACATTAAAAATTGTTTCCCTGTTAACTTCTTAACTGTCACACTTATTTTGTTTACAAATTCTAGAGTCAAGCCCTTTTTTCACCTCTAAACACTCCCGAATAATAAAAAATACATAACCCTAAAATCGATTAATGGAAAACCACTTGCGGACAGTGCGTAATAATTATATCAGAATATGTCATAAAAAATTCAAATGTTAAAATAATTTGCCATTAAAAAGAAAAGCACTATTTACCAGAGTGAAAGAATTTTCTTGTGAATATAGTGGTTTCAACTGTGACCAATCATAGATAGATACATTGAGAGTCAAGGGTGCACTCGTAGGTAATTCTGATATCACTTTTGCAATAGCCATTCCATTCTCTTCATAGGGTGACACAAGAACAGGTGAGAAGAAATTTTTTGCATAATAGTGCAACATTTTCCACCTTCCACCATATTCTGTTTGGTAACAAAAAACATGTATTACAACAAAAATGCTTTCTAGAAAGAACACCGTCTCAAAACGTTTTGCAAAGATCTACTGTGAAGACTGGTGCAATAAAAAGAGAATAAACTATATGAATCCTTATAAAGAAAAAGTGTTTCATTAAATTAAGTGTTCTAAAGATATCTATTGTTTTTTAAGGACACTTTTTCTTTGTTTTGTTCATGATTAAAAAATGTTGCTAACACAAAAATTTTGAGATACATAAGAATAGAATAAAATACAAATAATGATTACAATGAAATTTAAATAATTAGACAAAATTTCAATATTTTTAAATCATCCTGGTAGTTTCGAAATTCTTTCATTATAATCAAGTAACAAGATAAATTTGTGCCTACACCATACCTGAGGGAAAGGAAATAGAAAATGGTGAATCTTTTAAAAAAAATATTGAAGGAGGACATGTAGGGGATTAAAAAAAGTCAGAGAATTTTTTTTCATCAAGAAATAATCAAGCAAATGACTCAGAATCATCAATTTCATCAAATTTTTTGGCCTAGGAGGACGTTTAAATATATTGTAAGCATTTAATGGAGAGAGGGGGTTGTGATTTGTTTTTCTTTTTTTGTTGGCAACGAGGTAAGAAGGGTATGAGCAATGTTTATGCAACACATTAAAATACCTTTATTTGTTTTCTAATTTTTAAAATAAAAAAAAACCCAAACCAATTTTAATGAGTAAAATTTTAATTTAAAGTCAAATTTGGGAAAAGCACAGAAGATTTCTAAAGAATATTCAAATGGGAATTTTGTGAAATGAATGAAAACATAAATTTTGTTTTATGCAAAGTTACATCTTATATTTGAACGTAATCCTACCAATAAATTATTACAATAAAATAAAAAAACAAGGGTGGTTGGGACTTTCCTGCATAGGCATGGGAGAGGGTTTTTGATTTGTTTATTTTGTTAAGAAAAGGAAAGTCCAAAATTGCCTCCCAAAACATGCTTACGAACATGTCCAACGAACAACTTAGGAAAACAGTCCCGAAATGTTTTATATCTTTTGACATCAAATAAAGTTTTTGAACTCACAGAAAAAATAGTGTCCATTAATACAATTGTTTATGATTTTTCTGAAACATAGTTTATAAATCAAAATAACACTTTTAAAAATTAGAAAAAGGATTATAATGCAATATTCAATTGTAAGATTTTTGTTTTCAAATTAAAAATAAAATTGCAGTTTTAGAAGTTTATAAAAATTAAAAAAGCAGAGCAATTAAAAAAAAAGAGTAACCCTACTCAAAATGACTGGGAATTCAATAAATATTTTTTGATATTTCTTATAAACAACATGGATCAATTTACAGCAATTTCGAATAAGGTTCATAATTGAATTCATGAGGCCTTTGACATACCTCTGTATTTGTCATTGTAACTTCATATGAAATAAATTATAGATACGCAGATATAAATAAACAGAAATAGATTCAATTGAAAGTAATTAAATTTAATTAATAAACGAATTAAATGATTAATATCTTATTTACCAATTGAGGACCAAGACGGTGCTGGCCAAATATCATTTAGTTGCCAGTACAGAGCACCCATAGTTTTCCCATAGCCGTTAATAATTTCATCTTGATTACGACGATATTTTTCAGTTTCAGTCTTAATTGCAACTGCTTGAACAATCTGTTAAAGAAAAAACACTATTAATTATGAGCATAATCATTAGGTGATAAAATACTTATGAAACAAAATAGTCAGAAAGTAGAAAATAGACATTTTTGATGCTCAGCCATTCTAGTTTCGTATTGTTCATAGTACACTGCACAAAAAAAAGATAATCCAAAAATATCTTTTGATCTAATGAACAGATTTTCCTTTACTAAAACTAAAGTTTAATGATTTGAAGACCTAAATTTAAATATGCTAATTCATTAGTTTTGATGCTATTTAAAGATATGAAATCAGGCACAAAAACATACTTTAAATAAACATATCGTTTTACAGATTTAGATTTGTGGATTCTTTTTTCCTAAAAATATAGGCAATAGTTGCAATTTGGGAAATTGGTTCCAATAGTGGTAGACCCCTAGTAGTAGTTTGGACCCCTTAATGTTAATTTTACTTTTAGCATGCATTTTGGAAATCTTCATTTGGTAGATTAAAATCAACAAGGGAGCCTTTATGTTGAATAATATGTAAAAAAATCTGCAACTAAAATGTAGACTTGCATTTATTGCTATTCAATGCTGAGTGAGAGAAATATTTTTTTTTTTTTCACTGACAATGGTGATTCCCCCCAGCACTTAGTTTTATTTGTGTCTTCTAAATTGGGTTTTTTGGATTAGAAAGTAGAAAGTGGCATTGAGCTATTTTCTAAATAGAGAAGATTATTAAAGAAATTTAATAGGCCCCATTATATCATACATAAAGAATTATTTTAACCAGTACTGTTTTTTTAATTACTGTTTTTCCAGTACTGTTTTTTCAATTTCCCCTTTCTACGAAAGGGGAAATTGTAGACTAAGAAATGTCACAATATTTTTTAAATTTTAGTAATAATAAAATATATTCCATTATATTATATATTATATTATATATTGAAGTTAGAAAATATATTTCAATAACAATTTAGATTAAAGGTAGGATATACGTATAATCAATATCACCTGTGACATGTACAAAACATCCTTAAATCCTTGAACACCACAATCTTTTGAAGGTAACTTGAAATGCTCCAGAATCATTCTTTCAATTTCAAGATTACCTGGTTGTAAGGAATATATTCATCAATTCATTACTTAATTTTCAAAAATTATATCAGAACAATATGTTAACATGTACTTTGCCCAGTTAAAATCTTAAAAAGTAAATCTAATTGCATTGGTTTTAGAGAGCTTTTAATAGAATGGTAGAAGAGTGATCTAAAGTTTGAACTCCATAACCTTCACACACCATTTTTGTTTTTAAATAAAAGTTCTCTCTCTCCCAATATGTATGCATGAAGACTTTCATTATATATTGATTCAACTAAATCAACTTTTCAGTCGATTCAGTTTCAACTAAATAAACTTTTGAGATTTAGTTCATTCAGTTTCAACTAAATCAACTTTTGAAATTTAGTTCATTCAGTTTCAACTAAATCAACTTTTCAGATTTAGTTGAATCAGTATTCAATGTAATGAGTATAACTACAGAGCCTTAAAGTCTAATGAATATGTTGTTTCCCACTGTTTTGTTATTTTTGTAGACCCTTCTATTTTACAGCAGAGAAAAGATGGGGATGTATTAGTTTTAAAATGAAATAACAATGACAAGTACAAGACTAACTTCATTTATGGCCAAGTCATAAGCGGAGCTGGACTACTATTCAAATAAAGCATTTAAATAATTTTTGTAAAACAGAAAAGGCTGAAAATATTTTTTTTAATCAACTGAAAAATAATAAATTCAAGTATAAACCAATCAAATGGCTAAACATTAACATTTTATACTAAGTTGAATACTTTATGAAGATAGGATATGCTATGTGCTACAGATGAATTAAGTGTAACAACATGAATGAAACATAAATAATGGCATAAAAATGAACATACAATACTGCCATGAGATATAAAAATCAATGTGAAAAAAAATTCAAAATTGAGATTTTTACATACTTGACATTTAAGTTTGATGCAAAAGATTTTCCTAAATTAAATTTTGGTTTATCAGTTTTTGGAAATTCTATTTTATTATTCACAGAATTAGCAATAGAAAGTAAATAGTTGTCAATCACTTTTCCTGAAAAATGCCCCGAGGAACTTACGTTGTTTTTTCAATTACACGACAGTATAATATGTCCATTTTTGTGCCATTATTTGAGCTTTAAACGCAATGTTTAGATTTATTTAAGTTAAAAACTTACCAAACATATGGTGTTGTCTATGTTTCATGAAGTCAGAGAATGGATAAACCAAATCTGAAGGGGTAGAAACTTTTGAAAATGACTCAAAGGATGGATAAGACTGAAATCCATATTCAGATGCAAACCTTGGATTAGGAAAATATGTGTCATTCCACTCTGGAGCAGTGTACGTGTAGAAATGTACTGAACAAGAAAGGATAATAAATAAATCTCATTGAAAACACTGATAATATGCAAATCACATTTCATACAGAGTTGAACCATAAACAGGGTTGGCAGGTTTTTGACATGTGATAGTTTTTGATGGTTTAAACCGTCACGTCAAAAATGTCAAAAACCTATATTCATGTGTGAAATTTAATTAATACATAAAATTTATATATTTTTTATAAAGGAGAGTGTTTCTAAATATGTTCTAGAAAAAATAAATTTAAAATTTTGAAGAAACACTTATATTTTGAATAGTAACCAAAATCTTGCAGTTGCGCAGGCTCACATCTTTTGTAATATTATGTATTCATTTTCATGTGTTATTGAAAATCTGCAGTGATATTATTAAGAAATTTATTTATAACCAAATTTAGTGTATAGTATAGATTATACTAAAAATTAGACATTTTTAAAGATAAACATTAGCAGTTTTGTACATTAGACATCTTTTAAAGAAAAATCTTTTTAATATTCTTTTAAATCTTCTTAATAATCTTTTTAACATAAGACAATACAAATTTAAGTGCTTTCTGTTAAATACACAGAGTAGTTAGTGTCGATTTACAGTATATTCAGCCTATTCATTTACTATGCTGAAAATTTAGTTTATCCAAATACTTGTGAATTTCATTTTGCTGAATACTATATAGTTTTGTTGAATATCTAAATATTCAGCTGTTGAATAATTACTTCTTGCTTTCAAGATATGCATTATTTGTATTCTTAATACAAGTGGAGAAAAAAAAATTAAGAGATAAAAATTGTTTTAAAATGATAAGTGTAATAATTATAAATAAATATAATAAACAATATGAATTATATTTATCATTATTCACAAATATAACTACTTTTAAATTCAAATTAACATACTGGATAATAAAGATATTCGGTATAACATTAAAAAAAATTTTTTATACACTTGTATCTTATATCAAGTTTGTATTTATACAACATAACTTGTAAGTTCCTTATAAATATTAGTTATATGTTCCTTATATGTCAAAAATGCATAGTAATAAACTTTTAATTTTCTTAAGTATCAAAAAAAAAATTTTTTTTTTCAAAATATAAATATTTAAAAAATTTTTGTGCAAAATTTTTCTGCACATGCATTTGAATATAAATTTCTGAGATTTTAAATCTGTTATTTTACCTTAATTTTAATTAAAAAATATTTTAAAACCTGCTGATGACCTATAGTATAATTAAATTTCAATATATTGCATGGCAACTGTTGGTAGTTTTGAAGTTTATATACTTTCTTGGCAAACTTCAGGTTTTGACGGTTTAAACCAGTATTATACCCTTGTCATGTCAAAAACCACTTTTTGACGTCAAAAACCTGACCCTGACCATAAATAACATTCAAAGTATGCTAAAAGTAATAAATGAAATTTTTTCTGATATAACCCTTAGTATAACACTTGTAGAATTTTATGGTAAATATTTGATCCAGATTGTAGTGTATCTACCACTGCAAAAATATAATTCCGTTTCACCAGTATATAAGACATGTTAACTCGATTTCATGGTGGAGTACCTTTTCACAGACGAAAATCGACATTGTCGATAACTCCAGTCCCCACATTGGTGACCTTCGGACGTGATGTGAACATGCCTACCTTGATAGAAACTCCCACTTCAATATGAACACGCCAATCTTGACTGTAACGCCCACTTCGATCTGACAGCACCTACTTCTATGGATGGTCCACATTGAATAGATTTGCTTGCTACTTGTGACTGCGACATTATCCACCTCCTCATGCCGTTGCTATTCAGTCTTGATCACACACAATGTATACACTCGACTGCTAAAGGCAACACAGGAGCGACCACGACCGTGAACTTAATACAGCTCTCACTATCAGCACTCAAAAAAGTACAGTGATCTTAATACAGCTCTCCCGGCTTCTCACAAAACAATGAATTAACTAGACTAGTGGTATCCGTTCATCGAATTCTATCACAGACATAATTCTGAAGGGGGAGTATTGTAGTGTATCTACCACTACAAAAATACAATTCTGATTCACAAGTATATAAGACATTTTAACTAGATTCTAGGGTGGCGTTCCTTTTCATAGATGAAGGTCGACATTGTCGCTAACTACAGTCCCCACACTGATGTTTGTAAGTTAAATGATTTCGGGATGCCCTGCACAATTATGTATTAAAAGGAGGGTTTTACTCTTTGTTCATATTAAACATAATTTCATGAAAATGCTTGAAGACAGTCTTACTATGGTCATGATCAGCCAGAAAATTCTTTAATTGCAAAAAAAAAAAAAAACATATGGATCTATAGAATAGTCAAGAGCTTCTTCTTCTTGTTCGTTTCATACATATTAATTAGAGAACGCCAAAGCTGGTAATCTATTTTGGACAGTGTGCCTAAGATTGACTTTTCCCGCCTTGAACTTAAAACTCTGGTGTGGGGTTACATTGTAGAAAATTCCTGTTTCATCAGCAGACCTGTATAATATGTATGAATGCGGTTCTTGGAAAAATTGTCACCATCACAGAGAATTTGGTAACATTTTGGTAACATTTGGTAACAAGAGTTGGTAAACATTACCAAACGTAAAACTTTTTCTAGGGAAAATATTTAATAAAAATGAGAACTGGCAAGAAATTTTTTTTTCTAAGTAGTTACTTCATTTACATCTCACTACAGCTGTAAAATGGTCTATTTTTGACGGTCTGGAAAACATCCTGAGGATGACCATCATAATTTTGATCCTCAGCAGAGGGGACGGCTCCTCCTCTTTTTTACCCTGACGACCTGCACGAGAAGTCGAGCACTTTAAGGTAGAACGAGGGTTTACGGTTCAATGAGAACCAAATAATGCACACTCTCAGTCCCAACACAGGTTGATCAAAGTGATCACCCACCCGCTTACTTACCCCAGCCAGTGATGCTTGACTTTGGTGTTCTACTAGGAACCGATCGTTTTTAGGATCAGTCCCCTAAATTTATCTAAAATATTTTTTTTAAATCTATTATCAGAATAGCAAAGAATTGAAGTTTTTCGAAAAATAAAAAAAATTGTCTAAATGAGAGTAACCTATATTTTATTGTATTAGAATTTTACAACTAAAATTTTAAAATATAAATTATAATTCAACACAAAATATTGAGAAACAAAAAAACGTTTTTTATAATGCATACCATCCCCAAACTGTTCGTCCTGCGGATTCATAGAAATCCAACCTTCCTCTTCAGTTTTGGGACCATTCGAAGGGCTTGATGGTAGAAAAGTACGAGTCGGATCTTCTCTTTCCACAATCGGTTTAATTGTTTTTATATATAAATGAATGTAATCTATCTTGTACTGTTCTAAATTATCTTTCACAGCAGGCCTGTTAGTAAATTAGAGATAGAACATAAGTTATGATTGTCTTGAATGACGATGTTAGGTTCATAAATAACTTAAAAATTGAAAGTATGCTGAAAGAAAGGCATCCAAACACGTTAATTGATTGAATTAAAAATTTTATATTTCATTTAAGGACACTTCTAATCATTAAACTTGTATTTTAAACAATCATACTTTAAAAATAGTTTCTGAAAAGTAAATTTTTTAATTAATGATTTTTTATTCGAGAATAGAAATTAATGACACTGTCTCTCCAATTTCTCATAACTACATTGATCATTTAAACTTAATCTTTAATAGGAAATATTTTAGCAAATATTAAGTATATTGCTTCTTTTAAAGCTTTTAATAATTCAATAATTAAAAGTTACCAGTTATGACTTATTTAAAATTTCATACCACCAAGAACCAGCTATAGCCTGCTCATTTTCATTATTGCCAGCCCAAACTGCAATACTAGCATGGTGTTGCAGTCGACGTACCTATATCAAAATAAGTTTACTATACTTGATTCTTATTAAATTATCAAAGTTTTAATCAACTCATACAGGTTCGACTACTTAAGATATATATGTATATACACGTATGTGTATATATATGTCTACACACAATTGTGTGTAAAATAGAAATAACTTAACACAAAAATATATTTTTGCTGCTAAAAAATCCGATCTCATAAGTAAAACAAAAGTAAAAAGAAGAACCATGTTTAGAAAAGCTGTCTAATTTATATTAAATACTTTTCTACATTTTTAATTTAATCAATGTCACCAGTTAAGAATCAAGTAATATTTGAAGTATCTCTTAAAATTCACCTTAATTAAATATAATAACTTCACAAGTTTACATTCAAACTTTAGAGAAAAACTTTTTCATTTATACAATCTATGAACTTTTTAGGACAAAAAATTAAGGTTTCAAACAAAACAATCAATTAATCAGTTCTCGTCTGTTTTCATTAATGTTGAAAACATATATATATATATATACAGTGATACCTCGAGATACGAGTTTAATTCGTTCCGTAACCTTGCTCGTATGTCAATTTGCTCGTATCTCAAAGCAATTTTCCCCATTGAAATTAATTGAAATGCCATTAATCCGTTCCAGCCCCAAAAATGCTACCCCCAATTGTTTTTGTTACGTGTTTTTGAATAAGAAAAATGTATTTATAAATGACAAATATTGTATAAAAACATAATAAAAGAAAATGTAAAGTAAAAAAAAAAAAAAAAAAAAAACTGGTTTTATAAAGTGTGCATACATATTTGTATTTTGATCACTTAAATGCAAGTTGCACACATCTTAAATGCTACTGTATGCTTAATTTTAGTCACTGCTTTTCTCTTCACCGGTCTTTGCTTTTTTAGCTGGATTAAAAAAAAACTGTCCAAGGAGGTTTGTTTCTTCCTCCTTCTCAGAATGCTGCAGAAATGAGTTAGGCGAGTGTCATGAAATAGTTCCGATGCACGACCAGATGCAACTTTTTCGGGATGTTTCCTTGCACGAACTGTGAAATTCTTGCCCACATTCCCAAGAACACTTTTATCTCACTTGTAGAGATAACCTCCTCCACCTCTGGCTCTTCCTCGAAACCAATTTCTTGCAGAACCCCCGAATGCTGCTGCGACGGTAACTCTTGTAATTCCTCTGTCGTCAGTTCCTGAGAGTACTCCTCGATGAGCTCGTTCACGTCTCTCTCACCCATCACCAGGTCCATGGATTTTCCCAGAGACCCAATATCCTCCTCCACTGGCACTTTGGGTTCGAATCCTTCGAAGCTATAGACTCAGGTCACAGCACAATTTTCGGCTACAGACTCACTCTGGCCACAGCTTCTTCCATGCAGAGGTCAAGGTCCTCGTTGCAACGCTCAGCCAGGCCTGATCAATAATTCTGAGGCATATCACGATGTTAAAGTTGTCCTCCCAGTACTCTCGAAGGGTGAGGTTTCTGTTTTCTGTCACCTCAAAGCAGCGCCGGAACAGGTGCTTAGTGTACAGCTTTTTAAAATTAGAAATCACCTGCTGATCCATGGGCTGCAGGATAGGAGTGGTGGTAGATAGAGAACCTTTATAAACTTGAACTCTTCGAGGATGTCATGTTCGAGGTTCGGTGGGTGAGCAGGAGCATTGTCGAGGATGAGAAGGACTTGCCTGGCCGTTCCTCGTATCTCAAATGTCACTCGTATCTCAAAACAAAACTTCGCTCGCTCGACAGCTCGTATCTCAAATAACTCGTATGTTAGGGCACTCGTATCTCGAGGTACCACTGTATATATATATATACATTCAGAAATGGAAATTTTAAAATTAAAAATCGATTTTTAAATTTATAACATCAATATTTAGTAATTTAGTTAAAAGTTAGAGTTTAAACTAACAATTTTAATTCAACTGATCAAGTGACGTTGTCAGTGACATCAGTTCCTTGATCAGTGATCAAGTGACTGATGTTGCTCAACAGTCATTTCACATATGGTTAAAAATACGAATTTCTCCACATAGAATCTAATATAATTCTCAAAAATGTCATACCACAAAAGGTTTTTAAGATATGCACAAATTTTTTTTTAAAAATTAGCATTTTTTTCATACTTTTCTTTTAAAGCTAAAAACAATAATGAAAGAAATTAATTAGTCCTCTTTTATAAAATCAAATTGATAATTTAGCTATACTGTTATAATGCCATTAGTAAAGGTGCTCAGATATCAAGAACATACGGTTTTAATATTTTAATAAATAATTTTACTTATTTCATTAAAAAAAAGGCACTATTGCAACAACTTAGGGGTTCAGAGTAAAACATTCCCTAGTTAAGAGCAAGTAGCAGTTAAAATCACACACTGACAGCTTTTTATGTGAAGCCACCTAGAAAATGCGATGTGACAGAGAAAATCTGTCACATCATGAATGAATGGAGTAAGTACACATGGAAAAAAAAAAGATGACATTGGAAAGAAAAAAAAAGAAACATATTTTTAGTGTAAACTGTAATTTAAAAAAAAGAGGGGGAGATATATTTTTAAAAAGTTTTAACTGTTTACAGACTTTTAATTATACAGATCATAATAAATTGTTAATCAGTTTGTGATTTTTTATTATTTTTTTATATATCAAAACATAAAATCTCATTTGTTTCATTTAAATAAAAAATATTTTTTTTTATTATTTTTTTATGATAATGCAAAAATTTTAGTTTATAATTAGTAGCATTGTAAAAATTTAATTAAAATTGAAACATTATTAAAAATAAATAAAAAAACATTTCGAACAATATTACAACATTAAAAATATTTTATAGTACATGTTATATGTAAATGCTCGATTCAAATTAATTGAAAATGGAATAGAAAGGTATCATAATTAGCTACTGAAAAACAAACTGACAAACAAATCAAAAAACTAATCTCACACTTGTTTATTAACCTGATTTTTAATATTTGGAAGTGACAAAATAATCATTGTTGTCTTAAACTTTTGATACCTTAACCTTATTTTAGGTTGACAAATATTTTAATATAGAACAACTTAACCACCCTAATTATATATTTTTAAATCATACTTTAAAAAAAGGCAGTCTTTAAGATAGAGAAATATGTTTGCAATATTAAAATAAATTATGGTTTTGAAGATTATGTTTTAAATTTAGGAATTGGTAAGTACTAATATTAATGCAACAATAATGTGATGAATTCTGTAGGTATCAAACACTAATGTAATTTTGCTAATTGAAAAGTAAAACACAGAAATATATCTAAAAAAACTTTCAAAACCATGAAAATAATTAAATTAAAAATCTCATAAAATGCTTTGTAATTTTTAAATCAATAAAGATTTCTTTTAAAAAATTTCAATGATTTAGTAAAATGATTAAAAAAAAAACTCAGTGATTTAAATCAAACTTATTTAAATCAATAAACTCTGATGTTGTGTTAAAGTCACTGGGTGGAAAAACTACATAATTTTTGTAGTTTACTATAACTACTTTGTTTAAATGTAGAACTACAAACTTCTTTCTAAATGTAGTAACTACTTTAAGGAAAACTTGGTTTGCATCTATCTAAACTGGCTTTCTAGTATTGTTTACATAAGCAGTTTGTTGTTCCCAATTTTTTTTTTTTTTTTTTTGCATTTAACTTTTTATACCTTTCTTGACAGCGAATATCTAGTTCAAGAAATGATAGGAAATTATCAAATACTTACATTTCTGTTAAGTATTTAATGCTCTTTTATTTCCTCTAAGAAATTAAATACATCGAAAATATGTTNCTTTCTTTGAAATAATACCGACGCTTCACGAGTGTTCATTCGCATGAGAAAGAATGACCAAAATGATAAATAATCTATTATTCATAATGGCTAGTTTAAGTTATAAACTATACTAATGACGTAATTCTTGTTCTATTCCATGCTATCAGTTGCAGCAGCTAAAGGAGCATTTTAATTGTGTCCATTGCCGAACATTTGCAGCCATCAAATTCCAAAAATTAGAACTTTGCTTCCTTACTAAACACATGTTAAAAGTAGTTGAGAGAAATCGCTAAAAGCTACTGTTTTTTTGTATCACACTACTCAATACACAGTTTTTTTTACAAAAAAAAGTAGCACACTACACAACAAAAAAAGTAGCGATTACAGGAGTTTCACTACTTGCAGTGTGCCATTTGCAACCACTGGTCAATGTATGTAATATAACAAGTGTACCTGCTGAGTAATTTCTGTGCTGACGCTTGCAATGAAATCATCATCAGTTGGGTACAGAGAACAAGCAAACATGAAGTCTTGCCAAATAAGTATACCCAACCTATCTGCTGTCTCATAGAAATGATCTGTCTCATATATTCCACCTCCCCAAACTCTCAACATATTCATATGAGCGTCTTTAGCCGACTGAAGGAGATCTTCCACATATTCATGAGTGATCCGTTCCAGAAAACTATCAGCAGGGATCCAGTTGGATCCTTTTGCAAAAAATGGCACCCCATTTACCCGGAAGTAAAAGCTCAAACCTAGAATATAATTAAACAACAATATCATACACGGGTAAAAAACAATATTATCAGCAGGGATCCAGTTGGATCCTTTTGCAAAAAATGGCACCCCATTTACCCGAAAGTAAAAGCTCAAACCTAGAATATAATTAAACAACAATATCATACACGGATAAAAAACAATATTATCAGCAGGGATCCAGTTGGATCCTTTTGCAAAAAATGGCACCCCATTTACCCGGAAGTAAAAGCTCAAACCTAGAATATAATTAAACAACAATATCATGCACGGGTAAAAAACAATATTTAGTCTCTAATCCTAAGGACCAGTAATTTAAAGAAACTACTATTTCGATCACATTTTAGCTGGTTTGTTTGCTTGACTTTATTTATTTTTTTAAAGTCAAAGAGAATTTATTAAAAATTGCAATGCAGAGAATGTGTTATATTCGTTCTCAATAACTGTGAAATATGCTATTTTGGAACAAAAACAGCACACTATCTCTTTACATGAATTCCTGCCTCAGGACAAATGATTATAAAGTCAATTTTTTCTGTGACCAGAGATTATTATTTGGGTTAGTCTAATATGTGTACAGTGAAATTGGCCAGTATAAAAGCAGATAAAAATTATAAACAAAAAACTTTAAAAAAAATTTTAATAAACATTTTTACACTTTTAATTGACTGGGATGATTCAATAAAAATTTTTGCTCATAGCTTTTGCGAATTGAGTTAATGTATTTTCACTGTTCTATTCTATAAAGAGAGAAGATCAAATTTCAGAATAGTTTGTTGGAGGAGAGAAAGATAAGATTTCTTTGCTTATTTTATTTCTTGCTTCTATCAAATAGTTTTTGTTTTTATTTACAGTTTTTAGAATTGTTTAAGGAATGGAAAAAAATTATTGTAGAACAGTTGAAAACAACAAAATTTCATAACCTTAGTAGTTCAAGTAGAAAACACTCACTTTAAACAGATTATTTCGGAAATTCTCAATAATTATGATTTCTATTACTTAACCATAATACTGTAACCTTGATTATGAAATTGTAATAATTACAGATAATTTGTAATAGTTGGTATGTTTGTTGGTTTTGTAATAGTTGGTAGCAGGACTTACAGAATCAATTTATAGTCCAATCTTCATAAATTCAATTTTTTCTGTGACCAGAGATTATTATTGGGCTTAAACTAATGTGTACACCGAATTTGCCACATATAAAAGCAGATAAAAATTATAAAAAAAATTTTTTTGTTAAAATTTGTTTTAATAAACATTTTCAATTGACTGGAATGATGAAATAAAATAATTGACAATTAAAAAAATTGAAAAACTCCTTTTGTGGTCTATAAACAAGCAACTAAAGTTCTCATAAATTAAGATTTCGTTTTTTAAATTTTTCTTGCCATTATTTCTCCTCTCAGTAAATTTTTAGTCTTTTTTTTAAAAAAAAGAAAAGAAAAAGAAAGACCTGATTAGAAAAATTATTTGCAGCTGCCTTGTCAATTTGCAACACTCACTGCTGTGCTGGTGGGTCTACGTTTGTTCAAAGCAAAAGTAGAAGGTTACTAGGACATATTATAGCTTTGAATCCTCTTATCTAAGGATAGCCCTATGTAGTTTAATCATCTAGGAATTAGTCTCAACTTTTTTTTCTTAACTTTAAACTTTAATTTATCAAAAGATCAGTTTTCCCCACGTCAATCAATACATAAGTGGTATATAGAAAGGAAATTTCAGTAAAGTTTCGCCCAGGAGCACAAGGCTTATAGAGTTTTTAAGACAATAAAATACTATAATAACAATAATTTAAAGTAATAAAATATAATTTAAACTCAAAATAATAATATAAGGTAATTTTTTTCTTAATTTTTAGTACTAATCACACTTTTTTAAATGTATTTTTTGAACAATCACGAAAGTGCATTCATGTCTGGTTGTTACCGAAGAAAAAAAGTTTTGCTATTGACCATGAGGATGTTGAAATGATTATTTCAATAACTTACAATTCAGTTACAATTTAAAAATGATAAATAGGGATAGGATGTAGATGGTATCAAAATTCTTTTTTATTTTAAATGACTTTAAAATAAAAAATAATATTCCTCAAAATTTTTAAAAACATGTTTAATATTAGTTTTTTTACATAAAAAAATTATCTATCACAACTTGTGATTATAAATTTAGTAAAAAATACAATAACAATTAAAGTGAATATGCAATTTATGAAAATACCTGATAAAGGTAAGTAGGATTTTATCATTTTTAGTTACAATCTTCAAGAACGACCAATATTGCAATGTCTAATACTCTTCAAATCGAAGGATTGTCGATTGTACAAATTTTTTTTTCCTTCATAACTTGAGACATGAACACTTGTTCTCAGAAGATATTAAAAATAACAATATTCAGTGCAAAATTTAAACTAATTAATTAAAAGAACTAATTCTCCAGTCAAATGCTCTAAAAAAAAGAATATTTAAAATCTATAAAAATTGATTAAAAAAGGGAAACTTATCAATTAAGAAGAAAAAAATACCAAAAAGAGCATGAATACTGCCTTAACAATGGGCAAGGAAAAACCCCATGCAAATCATCAACATCCTAATCCTGGTGACAAACAAACAAAAATGTTATTTATGGCTTTAAAAACTATAAATATTTTCATGCTTTCATTCAATTGCACACAAAGTAAAAAATAGAAGAAAAAAACATATTATTTAAATAGTTTCATGAATTTGTAAACATTTCTTGATATAATTTTAAAAAAGGAAAAGTATAAACTGATTACAATTTCAAAAAAAAAAAAAAAAACTNCATGAATACTGCCTTAACAATGGGCAAGGAAAAACCCCATGCAAATCATCAACATCCTAATCCTGGTGACAAACAAACAAAAATGTTATTTATGGCTTTAAAAACTATAAATATTTTCATGCTTTCATTCAATTGCACACAAAGTAAAAAATAGAAGAAAAAAACATATTATTTAAATAGTTTCATAAATTTGTAAACATTTCTTGATATAATTTTAAAAAGGGAAGGAAGTATAAACTGATGACAATTTCAAAAACAAAAAAACTTTGCGATCAAAGTAATACAATTCAACTTGAGACACCCTTAAAATAATAACTATTTAGAAATCACTGTACCAAAAGTTAAATGACTTTAATAATGCTAGCAATAATATTTTAACATAACATTTTGCTGGATAAATCTATTCTTCTTGTAATAAAAATAATATACCTTGGATAGGATTTACAGACATTTTAATTTTTTATCAACTTGGTCGATAAGAATTTATTACAACATATGACAACAAAACTTAAGTCTTTAGTCTCTCAATCTCAAACATAATGAAGTGAGCAAATGCATATCAAGAAAAACATTATTATAGAGCAACTTTAATGAAGGAACATACCAGAAGAATTTGCAACAGGTTCTTGAATTAATTCAATAGATCTGAAACCTATCTGTATAGACTTTGAAGCATTTTCTTTAACACTTGAGAAATATACATTCAAAGAATAGAGGTTCTGTCCACCTAATTCATTCGGCCACCACAGCTTTATTCCTAAACTCTAAAAGGAAATTTTATTTTTTCAAAAATTAAATTATAGAATATACTTTATTCAAAAGAGGATAAGGCATGCTTTCTGCTATGTAAAATATAAATTCACAAGAATGCTAATAAAGTGCAAAGAAAGTACAGAAATGGACTAATTTCAGTTCAATAAAAAAGAATCTTCCTCAGTTTCTTAACACCAAATGACAGTAGAAAAATACCAAGACATACATGCGCAAAGTGGTTTAACTAGCTGGAACAAGCCTGAATGAAATAATAAATTGAAAGAGATAAAAAAATTTTTTAAAAAAATGGTGGTTTGGCAAGAATCCAAAGTGAAAGACTGATGACAGTTTCAAAAACAAAAAAACTTTGCGATCAAAGTAATACAATTCAACTTAATTAATTTTATTTCAACGAGTTAATTAATTTTATTTCCACATCTTGTATTTAATTTTTCACATTGCACCCTGAGGTCCTCACCAAAACCTTCTGTTATCTCTCTTCTTTTATTATTACACCTGCTACTGCAGTTTTGAAGAAAAATTATAAAATTTGCACAATAAGAAAACATAATTTCCTTTTAGAAAATATAATTTCCAAATTACAAATTCAACTACAAAAATTACAATTTAGAAGATTTATTATTTTAATAAAATAAAAATTTAATTAAAAAGAATTTTTTTAAAAATATATTTCTTAGTTTTATTTACTCTTGTTAGTTATTTCCACATGTCATTGTATTTTGAACTCATAATGGAATAATTTCTTAGATAATCAGAATTCTATTTATAAAATTGCAACTTGATTAACATATTTTAATATTAACTTACTATTTTTAATTTAAGTGGGCACTTAGCACTGCAGCCCCACCCTTCAGTCCATTTTCTAAGTTTATGAATTTATAAGTACACAAAAATGAGTAACTTTTTTACTTTGGAGCTCCATATGATTCTATATATTTCTAAAATAAAATTATTTTCATTATTTAAAAAAAAAATATGAACAACTGAAAATACACCAATCAACATCCTCTTCAACTTATGGCTAATACATCAATTACTTCAAGAAACAAATTATTCCTGGATAAGGTTTTTTTCCTAATATAATTTAAAAGCCTTAAGAATTCTGATACAACAAATTGGTTAGAATCGAATACATGCTTAGGCCCGGTTTTATATATTTGATGAATGGTTTCATAGCTCAACATTTCAAACTTTTCACAGTAATTTTAAAGTTGTTAATGAAGTTTTATTAAGGAAAACGGAATTCCGCAGAGGAGCGAATTAGAAGCAAGCCCATATTATTTTGTTCAAACTTATTCCTTCCCTAATGTAGGTGTTTTTTTCTTGCCATTTTTCTACTGTCTTTAAGTTCTACTATCATTTCTATTGCTATATCTTAAAAATAAATAAGTGTATCGAGAAATATTTTGCATAATATTTGAGAAATTATATACATTGGAATTTATTTATTATTTTAAGAATAATTATACTTTATTCTCAAAATTTAAGAAAGAGGAGGGAAAAATTTAAATGTAATAGAAATTAGAATGTACTTTAAACTTTTAGGTAAAATAAATAATGCTCAACTTATTTGAAAATAAATAAAATTGAAAACTTAAATATAAGGATATACTTGGCTTAAATCGAATCAAGAATAAAATTGAAGTAATGAACATAACTTTATTTTGTAATTTAAAAAGAAAAGAAACTTAAAGGTATTTTAGAAAATTAGAATATACTCAATATTTTTGGAAAATAAAGATAAAAAAAAACAATAACAAACATTACATTTTTATTCAATATTCATGAATTTTAAATCAATACTATAAATTTTTGGAAAAGTTAAGAAAAATGGTAATAAATACCTGAGGTAAATTGATTTTAAAAATTTTCTTGGCCTCTAAATTTTTTTCAGGAATAACCATTGTCCGAGATTGCAAAATAAGTGAATCATTCAAATAAATTTCAAATATTCCATCAATAGATTTACTATCCACAGTTGTCATGTATATTGTAACAGTCATACTTTTCACAGTTACATAATCTGCAATGTCAAATTATTGTACATCAGAAATGCAAAATTGTGAATTTTATTAATGTGAAATGAAAACATGAAAAGCATCTAAATAACCAACCTTGAAAATTGGCCTGTACAAGTACATTTTCAATAATGAGGGAATCAAAACCAATTAATTCTATTGGCTTCCTAAGATAAAAATACATTTTTATCACTGAATACATCTACTTACACATTTCCTTTCACAATATAGTCATAAGTTATGAAATAAGTCTTCTAAATTCAAAAGAAAGTTTATATATTTTGAAAGATTATTTCAGAATCAAAGTTTCTTAACGTAAAAACAGTAAAATTTTAATGCCTTTTTTTATAAAATTTTAGTCTCGATCTTTTACAACTTATGTAATTTATAAATATTAATAATCAAATGAACTACTTATAAATAATACATTTTTCATAAATTATGTACCAATGATACTTTGATTTATATAATAATAAAGTAATGCATTGTATCATCCCTATATAACTTTTATTACATGAAATACTTGTATGCTTTAATTAAAAAGCTTTTGATCCTGAACAGTTTTAGCATACGAAAATAAATTATTATAGAAACTATACAACAATAATGCATTTTCAAATAATGAAACAGTTTAATGACAAAAATAACTAGTACCGTCATGTGGGGCTACTTTGTGCAAATTCGAATTTGGCACTTTTCAAGTTCTGTTATTCAGTATTATTATTGCTATTATGTTTTTTTCAAGTTAAAAATTTGTGGAATTTGAAGATAGAAGTCTTCTCTATTACTACAAAAAAATTTTCGAATTTTAAAACAATCTCAGAGTGTGTTTTGTTTATCCAATGTCAACAACTTTCCGAGAACGTCGGAAGTCGAAAAGTACGGGTGGAAACTTTAGCTGAGAAATGCAAAGACGTTGATAAAAAAATTGTCGTAAGTGAAAATGTTTTTATTTATATATTAATAAACAATTATATCATGTTAGCGTTAAAAAAGTTCTAAAATTAATAACAAATATATGGAAAATGAAAAAAAATGCACTGTGGGGCTACTTTGTGCAAAGTTTCATTTGTTTGTTTTTTTTCGACAGAAAAATTGTCAGACGTTATAAAAAAAATACCCGGAACGAGAAACTACCGTGATTACACTTTAGAAAAGCTGCAACAATGTTTGCAAGCAGTTGCTTGTGGTATGTCGATTGCAGAAGCTTCTCGGAAGTACAAAATCCACAGAAATACTATCTCTAATAAAATTCACAAGAAACACGTGAAACTTCCTGGTAAACTATTATTTTTCTTCTACAAAGATTTTTCTAATGAATTAATCAAACGATTTAACACATAAAAATATATTTTATAGGACATCAGGTGATTTTGACAGAAACTGAAGAGCAAGTTCTGTCATGTTCATTCAAGCATGTTATGTTCAAATTTATCAATATTATAAATGTTAATGAATATGTAATAATTATTATTTTTGAAATTTCATCCATTTCAATGTTCAAAAATGTATATGGTTTCCTTTTGTTTAAACTCAAATGTTTTGAAATAAACATTCTTTTTAAGAAAAAATTCTTTATAAAAAATGGTTTTTTAACGCTGAAAATTATTTTCAAACTAATATCTTTACATATCTTGATGTTTTTGTTATTAAAAATGTCAACAATTAACTTTTTTAACAATTTTATATCAATATTTTACTAAAAACATGATTATTAAACTGAATTCCTATCGCTGCACAAAGTAGCCCCACTTGGGGGCTACTTTGTGCAAGGTATGTTTTGACTTATTATTTGTAAATATTACATACAAATAATGCCAATATTGATCAAATTCACTCGTCTGAGTCCAGTTATGAATATAATATAGATAAATTTTACTAAAGTTTGAATTAACATAGTTTTTTTACATGTCAAAGTTCAAAAATTGCGAAATCCTGCACAAAGTAGCCCCACATGACGGTAATAAATACTTACGTAAATAAAGCAGTTGAAATGCACAAAATTGAACAATTCTTAGGGTTGGTTAGACCTTGTACCCAATGGTTACATTTATGTTTTTTACTCATTTAAAATATTTTGCCAAAAATAATGTTTTGATAAAAATTTTATTTTGCCAAAGAAGGGCTTAGTGAAAAAAAAAAAGAGAAAATAACTAGCAATTTCTTATTATACAAATTACAATTGTTAAAAATGGTTTTTTGCCTCAGATATATATTAAAAAAATACCAAATAAATAAAAAATAGCCTAGTTTGTATAATTGTAACAAATACTTGGTAATAAATAATTTTTCATGCCAAAATCTTAATTTCCGTGCTTGAAACTAACAAATGTACCAGTAAAAGTAAATTTAATTTTAAAAATTTCAAAAATTCAAAAAATTGAAAATAAATTTTTCTGTTATTCAGAAATTTCATCTTAGTAACAATATTAAACCTTCATTTAATTTAAAAAAAAAAATTTGATATAAAAAATCAGAATTATTAAAAATTAGAAATCAATAAAATACTTACTACAATTAAATCAAACTGGGTGAAATTAAAGGAAAAGAATCCTTATAATTATTTCAGATTTTCTCTCTTAGTTTAAATAACCAGTTTAAAATCTCAATCTTGATTACGGGAAGGTGCTTGAGAGTTTTAGTTGCATTGCGTGAGGTGAAGTAACATTTTTAAATTTCTTGCTAAAAACAGAGTGGTAAAAATTTTAGAAAAAAAAATGAAATAGCTTTAAAATGATTACTATTAGTGAAACTTGATTCATTAAGCCTAATACTTATTTAAATAGTCAAGCAAGCAATAAATAGTGTAACAATTCTATTTCACTAGGGATTTTTTTAGGAAACTTACTCAATTTCAGGGAATATTCAAAAATGTACAAAACCGGGAGAATTTTTATTAAACAAGTAGACTAGGAGAAACTGGCAAAATCCAGTACAGTTGGCAGCTATGAGGATTGAAGAGCCATCTGCTGATGAATTTTCTAATTAAATTTAAAACTCTGAGAAAATAAATCACTCGTTTGGTTACCTCAGCAGACCAACCTCAAATAGAACATTTCTTTGGATTTTTCAAATCAGTGATTTTTTATTGGGACATTTGAATGAGCCAAAGTCTCAAAACAATTTATTTCAGAATAATAATCACCAAATTCCTTGCGTAGGGAAGGAAGGTCCCCAGTCCCAACTAAAAGAGCTCTGCATTTTTCTGATGTAGTTCACGTGACACTCTCCATTCTGAACAGGGAGTGGACAGGTAGGAGGAATAACATAGTCCAAGAGTTGTATCTTATGTTTTTCCAAAGCATATGCCACTGGGGATTCTATTGCAATCCTTATTGTGCTGTTGTTCTAGAAATAAAAAGTGGATCATCACATTTTGGCTCATCCCATTGAAGCAACCTCAAAGTTTCAGTTTTAGAATTAAGACTGAAAAGTCTATCTGGAGATTTTAGGACTATCTTTAATGAACTAACTAAAAATTAAAACAAACATTAAATTTTGGCTCATGAAGCACTAGAGTAACATAGTTATAAAGGCAGGGGAAGGGGGATAAAATCACAGCAAAAAATTTTTTTAAACTTTTAGTCCATGGTAAAACAGGAAAACATAAGAAAAACAATTTATTCAGCATAAAGTCCATGGAAAGTTTAAAAAAAAATTTTTTTTTTGATAATTACAATTCAGGTTTTCACTCAATGATTCATTGGGCAAGGAAAAGAAACCCATTCAGCAAACTATGAGAACTGAAAATGAAGCTTTTTATTTTTAGCTTGTAGGAAATTCACTTGATCACATTAATAAAGGATTTTACGGACATCAGTGTTCATAAGTGTTTGTTTGTTTTTTGTTGTCTTTTTTGACATTCCGAAATTTACAAAGTATAATTATTGTAATTTTGACAGCTGATAGTTAAATTCAGATCAGTAACTGGAGGATGATAGATTTATTTTGCAAGCATTTGCAAATTGCTTAAGTTTTACAAAAGCCAGTGAATACCGCATTAATACTGTAGAAACCTTCCCAAACAAAATTAACCTATCCCAAATTTATATTGTAATTACCAAACTATTACATAGTGAATTAATACATAGAGTATTGAGCTAAATGTTTTTTCTACACTCTCAAAGTATGTGCAAATAAATGTGCCATAATATGTAATATAAGTTACACACAATATGTAATGTACATATGTAATATAAGTGAATTGATAACACAGTTAAAATTAAGAGTCTAACTTTTTGGACTCAAGTTATATCAAAAATTTAAGAAATTCTATGAACAAACATTTGCCAAATAATATAGGAGAAAAAAAGTCATTTGCAAAAGGGAGATAACAAATTTTCAGAGATATTCTAAGAAAGGTTACTAAGTTCAACGCTTCATAAATTGTTATTTTGCTAAGAATTAAAATAAAATTAGAGCAAACTTAATTAATTTTTCTTATAATTCGAGATGATAACAAAATAAGATAATATCGATGTACAGTGGGCCCAAAAAAAAGGACCACCCTGAATAACTTTTGATCTAATGATTGGATCTTCGCATTCTAGAACTCAATCTTAATGGTTTGAGGGGGTGACCGCAAACATGCTAATTAATTGGTGCAAACGATATCTTAAGTTACAAAATCATACACAAAAACATATTTTTTCTGAATAAGTATACCTTTCTTTTCCACGGATTCGGATTTCTGAACCCCAAAAAATAAAGGATAGCCGCAATCTGGGAAATTGGGTTCCAATAGTTTGGCCAGGAGAGCGCTCCAAAGTTTGGATCCCTTAATGTTAACACAAATAACCTTAATGTTTGCAAGCAATTATAAAATTGATTTGTCCAAAGATAATTCTATGCAAAAAATAAATTTTAGTATATATTAATTATTTTATTTAAACTTTAATTGGAAAATTTTTGAATTGTAAGGTATACATATTTTATTTTGCTAAACAAATTTTGCTTCAATTTTACAAGGCAAAATACAAAATTTGAGCAAAATTGGTCATATAGTTTCTGAGAAATTGAATTTTAAAAAAGTTGTATAGTTAAAACTTGATTTTTCAGGAACTATTCAACAGATTTCGCTCAAATTTTGTTTGTTACCACGCAAATTTACTTACTTTAAAATGATGTAAAAATTGTATATCTTACAGTTCAAAATTTCTTCGCCTGTTATTAAATAAAATAATAAAAAATCTAAACAAAAAATTATTTTTTCCCTGTAATTATCTTTGGAAAAACGAGTTTTATAATTGTATGTAAAAACTTTTCAATTTGCTTAAAAATTTCTCATTTCATTTATTAGGATAATTCAATGTAAAAAATAATTTTTAACTATCTATTACTTTTTAATAATTTTTTAATAAAAGTTTAAAAAACTTTTTTAATTATAAGGTACAGAAATTTCTAGATTGTTTCAAGAGAAGGAGTTTTTAATGGCAAAAAGCAAACATTGAATGCAATCAGTCAAATAGTTTCTGAGTTATTAAATTTTAAAAAAGTTGCGAATTGAAAATTTTATTTCTCAAGAACTATTTGATCGCTATAGATAGCACTATATAACATAAAAAAATAACTTGCATTACCTTTAGGAAAGGTTTCACATCAAACTGGTATCGAATAAACATGTTATCAGTAGAGCCAATCATTTTTCCATTCAAATATATTTTACTAACAGTGTCAATTCCATGAGCAAGTAGTAAGATTCTGTCTTTTTGCAGCAAATGACACTCAACTAAAAAAAATAATAATAACATTAAACATGGTTATCAACACACTTCATTTAATAAGGTTAGATACAATAAAAGTTAATAAAACAGAAATATTTGTTAATAATGATGGTACAACTGCCAGATGTGGCCAAACTCAAGGTAAAAATATTTAAACTTTGTATCTATGATAAAAGCAAATGATGTCTGACACTAAAACAAAAAGGGAATAAAAAAGAGGCAACAAAAAAGGAGAGACGTTTGCTAAGATACCTCTGGATTACGCAACAAAAATTTAATTGAAGATAAATTCTCAAAGGAAATTACTATGTAAGCATGAGAATGATAAATAGAATTGGTCTGTAAATGTATAGCAGTGAATTACATAAATAAATATTTACAGCAGAACTCAACCATAACAAAGGATTTGGAAAATAGAAAAGTATTCAGTTATTCCGAATTCAAGGTTAGTACCCCTGAGACAAAATTTTTTTGAGATATTTGCGACAAAACTCTTAATGAATTCCCTCACTCTAAAAAATTATCGGACTTAAAAACTGTGGAGAAATTAACAGCAATAACAGCCAAAAATTTGATAGAATTATTGCTTTAAAATGTAAATACTCAAATGCATGATTCGAATTATCCATATCGTTTGAAATATACTGGGATATTTAAAAATCACACGAAAATCAATATCAGTAACTGCCGAAAATACAATTGAAATATTACATCAGTACATGATACTATCGGCGTAAAATGAGCTTGTCAAAAAGTGATTATCTAAACATTCAAATATTGCATGTAAATTTCTGCAGAAAAGAAAAGTAAAATGTTTCACTTTTTGAAAGAAAAATCTTTCTGCAAGAACTCTGTAACGTTGTGTCTTTAACTCTGTAACACAGTGTCACTGCAATTCTGCCAAGGAAGTTAGTACAGTAATATAAAAATAAGCTAACATAAATTGCTTAACTTAGCCGATTTTAATTATATATTGCACAAATTTTTCCTCTTTATCATATAAAGATTTTATAATTTTGACTGTCTCTTTTCGAGATAATAACATTTCTTTTCAAATTTTAAGCAGCTGCATTTTTTATGGTTTATATCTGACAAACCTTAGTATCATATTTTGCCTAAAGAGTAGATGTCATTGTATACAATGCGAGCATTACCCACCTTGGAGTAGCAAATGAACCATTCATAATTGAAAATATTTAAGGTCCATAGCAAAATTTCATAAAACAAAATACTTAAAATATTCACAGATTCTAGTTTGAAAATAGTTCTATCTATAAACTATCATGAAATGTAAATGGTGGATAAACCTTGAAAATCTTTCTGAAAGGTCCAACTATCTCTTCCTATCCAACTATAGAGGACGTCATTCGATTGGAAGTAAGGGTCTTGAATGATATTGTTGTTATACAAGTCTGTATAAATGCTACCAGGAACATTGGATTTAACAGTTAAACCTGAAAAACAAAATAAAATTACAAATTAAAAAGCTTAAAGTGTTGGCAACTGAACATACAGTTTCTTGAGTAATAATGTGATAAAACCTATTAAGTGCCATTCCGTTTAGAAACAAAATAACGAAACATACCAACAAAAACAGATAACATATCAAAAAGAAAAAACAGATGAACACAACTAAAAATAAATTTTTTTGATCAAAAGCTGTTAAGAATGAACACTTAAACTGACTTTTATATACTGTAATATGATTTATGATTCATGAATTATAATTCTGTGTAAAAATAAACGAAATAATATGAAAATAGTTATTTTTTTATATATGATGTGAAAAACTTTTAAATTTCTGGAACAATATAAATTTTAATTTTATCAAATTTAAGGTACTTTTTATCATGGTATTGCTGAACAATTGTATGGGTCAATTTTAGTTCCATCCACTTTCTCTCAGTGACCTGGAAATAACAGTTCTCTTTTTTCAGGATAAAATAGCAACCCTGTTTTTGAAAATCATAAAATATTTATTTTATATATATCTTTAAAGAAGATATTTAGATTATTTTAAAAAAAAGAACCCAAAATATTGGATGTCCTGGGTCCTAAGAACCCGCAGTTACCACTGAAAAGTAATATCACAAAGAAAATAAATTGTGAAACGAGAAAGTAAGTATATAACACTTCAATGAGTAGATACTTATAAATATAAAGTCCATACTTCCATTTAAATTCACTGATTTCCACGGACCAGACAAGGAAAAACATTCGGCTGATTTAAAAATACTCTCACAGTTTGTGTCTGGGAAATAGGTAAAAACAAACACGATAGAAAAATATAGAATAATCATTCTCTTTTAAAATTCAGTTATTATAAAAGTATGACACTATTAAGCGTGCTTTCTTCGTCTTTACCCCAAATGAGAGGATAGATATAACTTCAAAACATGTGATCGCTCTGTCAGTGAAGTGTTTACGTTTACGTATTTCACAGATTCCCCACCCCCCCCCATGCTTGTTTTCACGCATGCGCAGTTTATTCCTGGCTAAAGAGTGATTCCTAGGGGGCCGTTCAAAAGTACGTACATCCCGAAGGGGGGAGGGGATTTGCTATTTTTTACGGTTTTGTATGATGGGGTGGGGGGGAGGTATTATACAAAGTACGTATATGTAGTTCGGTGTTATTGTTTAAATAATTTAAATTAATACATTATATTAAATAAATATTTAATTTTATTTAAAACATAATTATTTTAATTTTTATGAAAAAGGGGGGTAGACTAATAAAATGTACGTACTCTAAGGGGGTGGGANGGAGTAAGACCTTGTGTACGGTAATGTACGAAGGGGGGGGAGGGGGTTAAAATTTCTCCATTTTTGTGTACGTACTTTTTGAACGGCCCCCTAGGAACTTCGCTTCGAAGCTTTTATTTCATCTTTTTTTACAAACATTTTGTTGTAATTATTTTCTATTACCATAGAAAAATACTTTTAATGGAAAGTTTGTTTTTTTTCATTCAGAATTAAATATATTTTTTATAAATTATGAGTAAAATTCACCTATGATATTTCAAAGCATTCCACTGTATTCCCTTTCTTCAGTGATTTGAAAAATTAAATAAAAAGGAAGAACGAGAAAAAAGAAACTAAATATGGAATAGTCGTTTTAAATTATATATTTTTAGTATTCGGAAATAAAATCAGTATTCTTATACCTTTGTATGTTATCTTTTTGAACGTTACTTTAAGAGAGGCCCATGCATGAAGATGAAAAGCTTTGAACTATACAAATTAAGAGGCCCACACTTGAAATTTAAGCGTTAAAAATTAGTTAAATATATTATGTGGATGGCGACGCGACGGAGCATTTGTCCCGGGTCGAACTTTTTTATAACATTATGAGGCCCACGTGACATTAGTGATGTCCTATATATAATTTTATAAAAAATAATTTAAAAAATAATTTTTTTTAAAACTATTAATAAAGTTAGCGAATATAATAAGGTATCATTTTTCAGGGGCCCAGCGAAATGCTTTACCCAAAACCTCATTAAGTGCAGTTATAGCTTTATCAACAAAAAAGTTTTTTTTCTTTTTTGCCAAAGCTCAAAATTTGCTGCCAAATTTTACCAATCAGCGAAATTGAAATACAATTTTTCTTACATAAAAAAAAAAAAAACTCCTTTCTATGCCCTCGAAATAAAGTTGCGCACACTGCCTTAAACAATTAAATGCCACTATTAGAGAATTTTAATTATAGTTTTTAGAAAATGTCGCTTTGTAAATTTTTCAATAAAAACTACTCTGGAATTTCCAGTTTTCGCTCATTTCCATTGAGAAGAATTTTTCACCGTTTCATTTTCAAGTTTACTTTTCCAAATAATTATTTTATTATAATAATTACTAGGGCACTATGAAGAAGGAAGAATATGATAGAAATTACTAGGGCACTAAGCTCCCACTTCTTTGCTGCTCACCAACAGTAATGATTGCTTCTCAATAATTGTTATTTCTTACCATGAAACAGTATTTTTTACAATTGAAAGTTCACTTAAAATAAATGTACTAGTATAAAGAATTTTGTTTGCTCACGCTTGTGTTCCCACTTCTCTTGCCTAACGATCATTTCTTGTTCAATAAGTTAAATGTTTATTTCGAGAAAATTTTTTGTGATAAATAGTTATGAAAGATTTCGTATGATTCTATAACTCTTAGAATTCTCCTCTAAACCTCTGAAATTGATTCTCATGCATTGTTGTTTATTTCCTCAATATTTACCTCCCGAACCGAGAACAGTGTGGAGAAAATACAAAGTATTCATTTTAGCTTACCAAACAAGCAAATCTACAATTTATACATAAAGCTGATCGTTAAGTTCTATTTTCCTGAACGAATTTTTTTAACGTTATAGCATATTAAGGGCGTAATATGCTATTTATGCACATTAATGTAATTTACACCAAAAAAATTATGATTGTAAAACGGTTAGTAAGACTCCGATTCGAATACGTTTATCTTAAAATGTAGCGTTATAAAGTAATATAGAAGAATTTCGTTATGATAAAGTTCTTTTAGTTTTAAATTCATAATTTAAAACTAAAAGAGTTGCTTATGTCGTAATTGTATAAAGTAGAGGTTAAACAAAGTAGCAAGAGAGAGAGAGAGCATGCAACACATTTTCATAGTGATGAAACAATCAAAATCATAATAATGAAGTAAAATAAACAAAATATTAATGGTAAAAACCTAAAAATTTAGGATATAAAAATATTTTACAGGAAAGTAATGCCTATATGACTTTTATTAGTTTAGTGATTTGACAGCCAAAAAAAATGTAGAAATTAATGGGGGAACACCAGATCGTTCCGTGTGATTTTTCCGACCAACAAAAGGTGTTAATTTTAAACTTATTTTTAAAAATCGTTATTTAATTCTGATACCTTGATATAAAAATTTTCAGAAAGATTACTTTGTGTAGAGTTAATATTTAAACATTAAAAAATGAAACTCTAGAATGAATATAAATATTCCAGTTTTCATAGTGGTGAATATTTCATCATTTTAATTTTAAATTATTATATTTACTCCTTAAATGTTGACTGACACCTATCGCACCTCTCTTTTCTTTCTTTCTTCTTTTTTTCTCCCCACCCCCCTTTTTTTTCACTTCTGTTTTTTTTTTTTNAAGAGCAGAGAAAACGAAATATTATAATGTGATATCCTAAATATTCATGAAGATGAAAAGAAATTCAGAGAAATTTGGAAAAATTCAATTTTTCTAAAATTAAATAAACTTAAGCGAAAATAAAGGTGAATTTAGCGATCGTATTTCTTCATATTTCAAGCGATTTACAGAAAATATCCCTTTGTATTAGTGGTAATTACTAATTACGTCACACAATCAGATCTGAAAGCTAATTCACTTTTTTATATAGATTTAGTATTATATCTTAAAGAATATGGAGATTGCAGTGACTTTGATTACGTGAAGCCGATAGAGAAAGACTTACCCAAACTTACTCTATTTTAAACTTTTTGATTTTGTGCTATTTTTGTCACTGATTGCTTAAGCTTTTAAAGTCGTTTACTTAATTTAATTTTTTAGAACTTTTAATCCATCTTTGTTATTCTTTACTTCGTGAATTAATTACGTTCTGATAGAGAAAAATAAGACAGAAATTCGGACATAATTGTTACACGTTTTCACTTTTTTTTTCTTCTTTTTTTTGTGTTCAAAGAATCACATGCTTCCACTATAAGCATTGATAATTCTGAATTGAAATAATAATAATAAAAAATAGAAAGTAATTTTTTAACATTTTTTTTTCTTTTATTTATTTTTTAAAAAAGAACAGATATTTGAAGAAACAGGAGTAGATATTTCTTTTAAATTGTAATCTGGGAGATTCGAAAGCGTTGTTAATTAAAATTTGAAAGCTCTATTGTAAAGCATGAATATTCGACAGAGTTATGCTTTCAAGCAAATGTTCATCTATTTCTTCGCTATAAGAGAATCTGGAAAACAGATCTTTGTTCAACCCAAAGTATGACGAGAAAGTTCAAGCTCTTTGATATTTAATTATTTATTTATTTTATTATTATTATTTTCAATTCATAATTCTTCGTCTGAACTCAGAACGACCGGTCTCGTATAAATTTTCAATATCGATATTCGCTAGTTTTTTTATCTTTGTTTTACTTTCTTTTCAATGCTCATCGCCTTCTGAGGATTATCACCCCGTTGAAGGGGAGAAGGGAGAATTCGCCCCCAGTTTGGATACCACTGCCATAGACATTTTTCAAGGATACCTACTGCGCTGACGTCATCGTTCATGGATTTCTCTGACTTGAATGCGAGGAACATGGCGAGGAAGAATCAATGCTGATTTTTGTTTCCATGGTAACGGTGTATCCGCAGAGGGATCTTCAATTTGGAGACGGTTACTATGACTGCCACAAACTGTCGAACGCCCTATAAATTAGCCTAACAATGATTACACTTTTCATTCGGTAAGTATACTCTTGTTTTTAATTCAGAAGTATACTTTATTAGTAGAATCTTTAAGAGAAAAGAGTTATTCATAAACGAGGCTAAAATAGTTCGGGACAACTAAAAAATATCTGTTCAAATGATTTTGGGACATTTATGCAAGACGATGGGCTCTGAAATGTTAGAAATTAGCTGCCATTCGATGCATTTTGCGAACGAAAATACTAGAACATTAAAAGAACGAATGACTATTCTATACTAGAATATTCATCCGTTCTTTTAATTTCTAATAATTTATTCTTATAACTTCTAATTATTTTCCCAAATTATTCAATCTTTTAATTTCTTTCTTGTTTTTATTTCCTTTTCTTTTTTCTTTCAACTTTTGTCTTAGAATCGTTTGCTTTCGGGACAGTTTGGATTTTGAATATTAGAAATTTTTTTCAATATTTATAATGTTGTTGGCGTATTATTGATACAGAATTATTAGTAAATAACTCTAAAATCACACCACTGTAATTTCTTGTTATGTGAAGGCAGTATACAAAAAAGTGAGTTCAGTGTATTAAACAGTAATACAACTAAATTAAGAAGCCTCATAAGACACATTAATATATAAACTATTAGGAGACCGTCAGTAAAGGATCTCACGATTGGTGTGGAGGGAGGGTTTCTCAAAATTGTGATGATCGGCAAAACCGGGTACCAAAAAGTCTGACATCACACATTTTGATTAAAATTAAAATATTTAAACAATAAAACAGATTAAACAATTTAAACAATCAGTTTTTATGATTTTTTTATCAAAATAAATGCACATCTAACTGCTCTTGTTTTCTCACTTATTTCATTAAAACACTCGGTAAAAAGTTTAAAGCTAAAGTTTGAAATATGATGTATATATAGTAATATGTTCTCTGTTTCTGAACTGATAATGTAATGCAGCGTGACACGTGACGAGGAATTAGAGTAGCAAGTACGATGAAGTGCAACACTTTCTGACAAAGGGTGGAATAGGAGGATCAAAAATATAAAAATCAGTATGATATCATTTTTGGACGGTCTCTTAGCTCTGGAATGAGTTTTACAACTATTTTTTTAAAAATTAAATTGTATTAATGTAATATAAACAGGGATCTACAAAAACCTATCGTCAAGGAGCCTAAGATATAGTAGATGGATCCCTATATTTTAATAAATTATCAGGATTCCGACATTTTTTTCCTCTGGCACCTAAAAAGTGGTCCTGGCTCCAAAAAATTTAAAAAATTTAGCGAGTTTTGATTATTATTTTTTCCCCGAAAGGTTAGATATCAGCTAGCCAGGCATTAAGTTGCATTGTAGCTTTACAGAAAACTTTATTTTGAGTATTTTTGTTACATTTTTACTATTAGAAATGTAAAGGAAGCTAGAAAATTATCTTTCAAAATTAATAAAATGCTTAATGGGAGTAGAATTTTTTTTTTTGAAAGATTCATAAAAGTCCTATTAATTTATCACGATTATTGTGTTCGGTAATTTTCTTCGAGTTGTTGCGTCTAATCTAAGCTAAACAATTAATGTTAAATAACTAATGTTAAATAATTCATCTAATTAATAACTTCTTTTATTTTATAATCGACGTTGAGCAGCTGAACCGATTTTGAGTTACCAATGTTCAACTCCGTAACTTTGTAATTTTGAATCCAATCCGGAAGACAAGAGAACGCCAGGATCAAGTATAGGAAGAAAGTTTGCTTTCGCGGATGACTTTTCGAAGGAATAAACCAGCATTTGCGTTGCATGAAGAGGAAAACCACGGAAACCTTCCATGGTTAACCTGACGGCAAGGAGACTCTTACCCATGATCATTCTACCACTGAGGATATTTTTCGTTAGCACTATGGTCATCTAATTAATATCATTAGAAAAAGTAAATAAATAAACAAATAGAAGAAAATTTAAAGAAACTTAACATAATAAAAGCAGTTATTTGAAATATTTCGGGCTAACAATTTCTGAAAAGTAAGCATTTCACAGTTAAAGTAATTCTTCATTTAAAAAAAAATTCAAAATGGTTTGAGAACATAGCGTTTTAGTTTCAAATAATCAATTTTTTGAACAATATGGAAAAGCTAATGTTTCTAGCTCAAATTTTTCTTTTTTCCAATGCCCACCTGGAGAATGACCTTTCGTCAAAACAGGCATCTGAAGGGCAGATTTGTTGGCCACTCTTTCAGCGGCACCCTATTAGGTGGGTCAACGTTGGTCCCACAATAAGGACAGAGAATGAAGAACATCCATGCCTTGCCCGAGATTCGAACCCAGAACCTTTGTGATGCAAGGCCTTTTACCTGACCACAACACAGTCCGGTCGGCTTTCTAGCTCAAATAATTTATTAATTTTTGGAACTTTTTTAAACAGTTTAGAAAAAATAACATTTTCAGTTCAAATAATTAATTAATTTTCAAAATTATCTGGAAAGCCAATGCTCATACTTTATCAATTTTTAAAAAATTTCACAAGCTTTAGCATGTGGCTATGAAATAAAGCATAAAAGATTGGAACATTTTAAAGCGTATTTTTTCTTTCCTTTACTTCTTTTCTCCTTTTTTCCCCTCCCCTTTCTTCTTTTTTTTTTTTTTTTTTNTTTTTTTTTTTTTTTTTTTTTTTTTTTTTTTTTTTTTTTTTGATTTTCAGGCATGCTAGGTCTACGAAAATATAATTTCAATAGAGGAGCCGTGTTGGCTGAGGGGATAAACCACTTGCCTCCCTACGAGGTCACATAGGTTCGAAACCTAGCGATGACTGGTCGATACGAATTCTCTGACCTAAAATATCATCACTGGTTGACGGATGATGGGTTAGAATCCTTTTGCCGGCTGAATAACCTTGGGAGGTTTTTCTCTCCGATTTACACTATTGCGGAACAGTTCCATCAAAAAGTCCTCCACAAGTGATGTTCCTATGATTAATCCAGGAGCCCCCTCGTCTTTTAGTTTAGGTTCAAAATTACAAGGCTACGGCGTTGAGTCTTATACTTAAAAAATGGATCGACAATTCATCGCCGGTTAGAAATAAAGTTAGATAGAGTTTTTGCTATTCTTTAGCTTAAATATTAATTTTCAACCTCATTGCCCATAATTTTGTTCATTTCTGTTTCTGATAAAGAAACTAAATAACTATATTTATGAAGGACACGCTAAACATAGAGATTGTTGATTCTAAGAGAGTAGAGAAGAGAAAGAAGAATGGCTGGGGGAGAGAACGAAGAAGAGGAAGAGGAAAGTTTGAAAGTTCTCTACCATCCCTTCGGTTTAGCCCTGGGACTCTATCTTATTCTGACCAGTGGTTATTGGATGACCTGGCTTCTACAACACGAGATCTTCATTATTCTGCTCGCTGTATTTGTTGTCTTCTTTCTCCTTATCACACTCATCTTGCAGGTAAATTTAATTATCCTTCTAGATCATTTTTTTTACAGGTTTTGTTGGAATAATTAAGACAGTGAATTTAATCAGAATTGAAATTACGCAGCAGGTTGCTTGGACCTCTTGCAATTGGTGAACGGTCAATAAACTTACGCATGCGCAATCATTAACTCGCTTATGGGCATTGGTAAAGACATAGTGGATTACAACTAAGTTCTGTGTAAAACTCGTCAAGTTAACAGTAACATTTTTTCCAAATTAAAGACGATTGTTCTGATTATTAGATTTCGTTACCACCCAGTTTGGGGAATTTAAAACAAATAAATGCATGTATTATTATTTTTTTCATAAGTATTAATGTCAATTTGGCGTCTATTCATACTAAATCAATGATGCGCTACAACTTAGCAATTCACTTTATCCCCTATGTCAGTAATATTTCCAAAATAGAAACGCCAACTCCAACAGAAACGTTTTGCCTCAAGTGGCACCGTAAGTGTTCTTATCTTATAGTGCAAAGTCACTAATAGTAATCTTAGAGTGCATAGTCACGTATCTTATAGTGCATAGTCACTTATAGTGCATAGTCACTAATAGGGGTAGTAATACCCCTAGACACAATTAATATCTTCATTTGTTTGAGGATAAGTATTTCGTCAAAAGAACTGGCCTCTACTGGTACACATCTATTAACACAATTTTTTCGAAAATACAACATAAGTATGAGTGCACACTCATCGCCGAAAATTAGAATCGGGAGCCCTGTTTATAAAGTGAGCGAACTTACCGCTGCACCATCCCATCATATAGTGCAAATGTTTTTAAAATCTAGGTGGAAAAAAATTAATAAATGAATAAAAAGTTGGAGAGAACTCTTAAGTTCAAACTTCCGAAATGAACTGATAGAATGAGGGAGGAAGCAGTTTCATCAAATATTTGCAAGTTCGAGTTTCATCAAAACTCATGGACGAAATGGTTGTTAAATATTATGAAATCCAACGGAAGGGTAGAAATGCAACGTTTGTAAAGTTGAGAGTTTTATTTCAAGTCAAAAATCTTGATGGTCCCATCAAAGCATTTTGATAGTTTATGTTGTTTTCATTGCGATTCATGATGGTCCGACATCATTTGATAGTCACCATTATCCAACTTTTTCCATTATGTGCTCATGGTTTTTGATATGCCAACAAGCTTCCATCATTCCATGATGGGAAATGCTACTTTAATACTATGATGGTTAACCATCCAAAGAAGTTTGATTCTGATGGACCAACAATCCATGATGATCCGTGATGGTTCCAACTATACATTTAAATGAAAGTTTAATGGGAATTCTTGTTGGTTTTCAGGAATATGCCATCAAAACATTTTTTTTACGTGGGCCCATCATAAATCAGTTCGAATTCCTACATTGGGATGGTCGTTACTCATGATCGTTCCAACATTTGATTTCTAGGAAACTGTGATGGAAATTTCTGATGGTTCAACATAAACAAACCATCAAAACAAGTTGCTATTCTTATGTAGGACCATCATTAATCAGGCCGAATCCCTATATTGGGGTGATGTTTACTTATGTTGGTTACTATCAGAAATATAATGGTTCATGATGGAATTATTGATTGTTACCATCAAGACTATGTTGGTCCATCAATGAAAAATGATCAAAAATTTTGATTTGGATTTCTAAGAGTGTAACTCATTCACTGTTCTCTTTTAGGTCAGGCGACACTTTCGCCGATTGCACAGTAAATGTATGCTGATATGAGGAAAAGACTCACAACTTTTGACAAAACTTTATAAAATGTGTATATATGCATAGAAGTTGGCAATATTTACTTTGATTATATTATTTGTGAAATATAATAGGCTGTTATTATTAGTTGACGGTAAGTTTCATTGAGAAATAAGAATATGAACTTGCATGGAGGAAAAAAACAAATTTTGCTGAAACCATGGTAACGGTGGGGAGAAAAGTGGGGAGATTCGGAAAATCGTGTCACCTTGAGTTGCCTATTCGATTTACAAATAGTATAATTTTAAGTAAAGAATCGCACACTTTTAATTACAGTCATCAATTTCTTTTAAACATTTGTTTATGGAAACTTTTTTGCTTTGGTTTGAAAATTATTCACTTCAATGTTATTACTTTGGTGAGAATAAATTTACCTTTTTTTACACACGTGTGTAAACAGTAACATTTTTTGTAAATATATAATTTGGATTACTTATATTTTATTAAGTATTATAATATGTACTGTTGAAATATGAAATTTTTTAATAAAAATAAATTTAAAAAAAATAAATAAACTATTGTTTCTTATTCACGGACATGAATATTAATTATTAGAGAGATTCAGCAGTTTCATAAAAGGTTTCGAACAGCGCAGTGCAGTACGTACTGAATGCTACGCATCAAGTGGAATCCGTATGAAAACTTTACGTTTTCATTTATTTGTCTATATTTCATAACCTTGTATTATACTCTGTTGCAAATTAAGGTCCCGCAGTGGACTGATCGTTAAGACACGGTTCCCAGCAGATCACCGAAGTCAAGCATCACTGGCTGCGGTCAGTGTTCGCGTGTGTGACCACTTGGATTTGCCTACGTAGGGACCGAGAGTGTGCGGTATTGGTCCTCGTTAAACTTTTATACCGTAAAGTGCTCGACTTTGCGTGCAGGTCGCCGGGCTACCGAAGCGGGGGTGCCATCCCCTCAAAAGAGGATCAAAATTGTGATGGCATGTCTTCGGTTCATCTTCAGGGATGTTTCCCAGACCGTCGCTAATAGCCCAGCACACAGCTCTAGTGCGACGTAAATGAACTACAACAACAACAGCAACAAATTAAGAAAAAAACCATTATCCCTAGGGAGATAGCCTGTTTGAATTTAAGAGGATGTCAAATGGATTCAAAGCTCCCTAGCGCGAACATATATCTACATCGCCAACTTTTGAAACAACGTTGTACAGCTTTCTTTTTGCTTGTTTTCTCAAATAGTGTGAAATGAGTGAAACAAACCTTATTGAATTATCTTTGAACTAGTTATAAGAATTAATAAAAATATCTCGAAATCCTAACAAAGTGTTTTTCTGTTCGCATTTATAGAAACTGACAAAAGAAAAAAATAAACATCGTTCTGTTCGCATATAAAGAAACTGATAAAATAAAAAATAACATTGTTTCTTGCAGACGATTTTTCCTACGGCAAAAAATTTAAATTTCTTCATTGCGCATTTGATTTGGTAAGTGCATGTCAGCCTAAAATTCGCTATGCTTAGTGGTCCAATCGAATCCAATACTTTTGCAATTTCATATAGTGGTTTTATTTTCAAGAACGCATGATCTCCTTATCTATCAAAATTCGAAATATGTCGCCAAGTGTAGGATTCCAGTAAGACTACGAATCTATAACTTTTTTCTTAATAATTCTATGATTTATATCGTTAAAGATAGCTTGAATTAAACCTTTGTCTCTTATATTGTTTTGAAATATATTTGCATAGTTTGATAACGAAATAAAAAGGAACTATATGCAGTCTTTGATGATTACTTAAATCGCACTTGTCCTTTCTTAACTTACAACGAAGTATAAAATCCTTGTATTATTTTTTTTTTCATACGTTGGGAACGTTACGTTTGAAAAGTAACGAGTACTTTAAGCAAAAGTAACGTGTAAAAAGTTTTTATTTAAAAAAGTAACGAGTAAAAAGTAAAAGTACTTAAAATTTTAAGTACTTTTACTAAATTTTAGTACTTTTTGAAATGAATATTCTTTTTAGCATTAGTCCCGCAGTGGACTGATCGTATACACAGTTCGCAATAGAACACCGAAGATAAACGTCACTGGCTGCGGTCAGTAATCGGGTGAATGACTATTTTGATCAGCCTGAGTAGGGACCGGGGGTGCGCGGTATTGGTCCTCTTTAAAGTATTCTACCGTAAAATGCTCGACTTCGTGCTTAGGTCGTCGGGCTACCAAAGTGGAGGAGCCATCCCTTCCGCAGAGGATCAAAATTGTGATTTCATGTCTTCGGATCGTCCTCAGGGATGTTTCCCGGACCGTCGCCAATAGCCCATTGTACAGCTCTAGTGCGTCTTAAATAAAATACCTCCCTACCTTTTTCTAGCATTAAATTTCTAAAGCAAATTAAATCTCAATGATTTTAAAGATTACAGTTATTTTAATTACATTAGGCAAGTTAAAAATTAGGAGAAGCTAAAAATTTCAAATTTAATTGTAACCTGCGACTTTGAGCTGACCATCCTTAAAAAAACTCAACCCTAAAAATTTTAAAAATTGAGTGATATTGTGGAAAGTTTTAACAGAGCATCTTTAATTATAGTAAACTTAAATAATTCCTATTCAGCTTTTGTAGGTAACAAAATGTTAAATTATTAATTACATTCATGAATTATTAAATTTTGCGTTAAAAAAAAGTAAATAACTATTTCCTTACCTTACCAAAAAAGGGACTTGATGGTTTGAGGGAAAGCACTTTTTATCGATAAGCAAAACTGTTATGACTGAAGGACTAAAAAAATTCAAAGTTGTGCTTCGCTGTCGTTTCTCATTAAAAAATTTTAAGAAAAAGAACTCACAGAAAAAAATTGCTTCCAAAATTCGAGCAATGGACCCTATAGAACACGCTGAAAAAGTTAAGACCCCAGAAAAGAGTCCGACAGCACTTTTACATAAGTAATAAATATAAAGTGGAGTGACATTTGTTGTTGCCGTAGGGCCAGTGTTTCCCAAACTTATGACTTTTGTGTACCCTTTCTAAATTTTTCGTAACGCTGTGTACCACTAATAAAAAAGAATGAACATATTTTTTACCATAAAAAAGTTGCAATAAAGTTAAAAATCACAACTGACTGTTGATACCACTAATTATTAACTGTTAATTCTGCAAAGAAATAGCCAATAGAAAAATACGTAATCATAAATTTTCATGGCTAGCTTTATAGTTAAATAAAATTTTTTGAAATTTTCGTTTATTGCAAGATATTTCGCATAAGAACGCGTACCCCCGCTAAACTGTTCCCGTACCCCTGGGGATACGCGTACCCCACTTTGGGAAACACTGTCGTAGCTAGGCCATTAAGGCAAGGGATGCGATTCAGGGCTCGAAAAAACTCAAAACTTTTACCCGTCCCTGAGGACGGCTTGTCCAACAATGTACCCGTCCTCCTTTGAAACGAACCCGTCGCTTCTTAATAAATAAAAATATAATTTTCTTTTATTTATTACAAACATTTATATAAATTGCACAATGAATTAGTAGTTACAAGGATTACAAATACTAGGATTGCATTATACAGTAATAAAAGGAATACTAGGTTACTAATAGGAACCTAGTATTTCTTTCATAAAATAATTTATTTCTTTTATGATATAATTTATTTCTTTTATGAAATAATTTAAATAACAAATGTCAAGTTATCTGGAATGTCAATTTATCCGAGGGTACTGCGTTTTTTCAATGAATCAAATATGACGCTTGCCAGTTCCACAATCAAGCCAACGATTTACAGAGGTTTCTGCACAAAAATCTGAAAGGAGTTTTCCATTTAGGTAGATGTTCATAATTGCGTTTAACGCTTCTTGTTTAAGACCAGTACGTAATGTTTTTTATTTTTTGTAAGTTCGTTGCTGAAAAGTCCCTTTCAACCGCTGCAGTACGGGAGACAGAGAAAACATCAATTCCACCATGCGCAGTATGTTGCTGTATTTCTAGATTAGAGGGTCATTTTAGAAGTGAGGCGCTAGACTCTTGTAAGATAACAAAAATTGAAAATGTATCACCAACATTAACGGGAAAATGGCCGTCCGCGCGGACGTCGGATTCGAGAAATTCGTTGTCCGCGGGGATTTTTTGACTGCCGAGGACGGGCGGACGGGTGGTTTTTCGAGCCCTGGTGCGATTGATCCAGTTTTTTAGGAGCGACTTCTTTGGCCAAGAATTCGACTTGTGCCGCACCCGTTTAGAGGACGGAGCCATTAATTCATCCACAGATCGTAATTTTGATCTGAACCAGAGATCGATCCATCTCCAATTCAGTACCCCCTGAGTTATAATTTTTTATAGGAACATGGTGGACTTTGTGATCCGACAGGTTAAACGTGCATCAGTCACCATTTACTACATGGGATTTGAACTTCCGTTCTCGTGAACGGGAGTTCAGCGTCCTGCTGAGCAGGCTGTCCCGGCGGTCAGGTGTTTTGCCATCGTGAAGGCCTCTTTGATGGAACTAACCAACATTTACGTTACACGGAGAGGGAAATCATAAAAACCGCTCATGACTAGCCTAACGGCAAGTGGACTCTAACCTGTAATCCATCTACCACTGAGGTTATTTTACCTCAGTGTGATATCGATGTGAGCCAGGAGCGAAGCTCGTATCGACCTGCCACAGCTGGCATTCGAACCCAGGTCATCTCATTGGGAGGCGAGTGGTGTATCCCCTGAGCCACCATAACTCTGACATTTGTATTGAAATTTTTAGACGTTCAGAAAAAAAAAATTGAATTAACGACAAATAAATGCCGTGTTAAAAAAAAAGATAAAAGCTGTGTTATTATATAAATTCACACAAATTTGAATTTATATAGTAACAAAAGATTATCATTTGGTTATCTTAATTTCAGTAAGCTAAACCCATTAACAATAAGTGTTTGCGTATAAAACTAAAATAATTACATATTTCACTAACAAACTGTTCTTTGCTTTTTGGAGAAATATTGACTTTTTTTTCCTTGAAAAAAATGAATGAGAAGCAATTTCTAGAGCAAATCCTTTTAGTTACAATAGGCAGAAATATCAAAAGCCAGAACAGCAACTCGAATATGTTGGTTTATTATACGTTACTTCAAGTAGCATATCTCTTTCTCCCAAATATAGATATTTTATGTACTATATATATTTTAATGACTGACAAAGGTAGCAGTCTAGCTTTTCAGCTGGTGAAATGCATACCCATCCTTCTTAATATTCTAAAAGGGGTTTATGCGGCTTTGATAAAAAAAATAAAGCCAAAATGAGGTGGATTGTGGTTTTGAATTGATTGATAAAATGCTGGTTAAAAGATTAAAAAAATGCTGAATTTCTTATCATCCTAATGATTGCAACGATATGATAACACGGCCTGGCTCACATTTCAACTAGTGTTGCCCTGAAAAAGTAAGGTATCATTCTAAAATAACATGATGGTGCTTTCTATTCTAGGGAGCGCTGCAAGTTTCTGACTGCCAATACTTCAGGGTTACTGTATTTATTGTGTTTTGAAGCCATTTGGACCAATGATAACCATTTGATAACAATTTTGTAGTCATTTGTTCGAAATGGTTATCAAATAAAAACTGAATATGTTTACTATTGATCAAAATGTATAAAAACACATTTAAAAAGATAATATTCAGTCAAAAAGTTAAAGAAATAAATTATCATATTCTTTCTTTAAGCAAAGAAAAAATTAAATTTTCTTTTCAAAAAAATCATTTTATGGAGCATAATGTTTACTTTAATGAATTACTTCTTGAAAAAGCATGTAATAACGTTTTTTCTTTATTCTGATTTTAAAAATATGATTTTTAATAACCTAAACTTCGATATTTAGAAATTTTCTCTTTCACTCTTCAAGTTTGTGATATGGAGTTTTAATTGTATCGGTCAAATACCAGAAAAAGGTCTGATAGTCGCAGGTAGTAACTTCTCCCAAACCAAAAGGTAGAATATCCTTACTACAATTTTTTTTAAGCCTTTTATAGATCAGTAGTAGCCCTGTACAAAGATCTTGTTTCGAACAAATGTTTTTAAAATTTTCATGCACATAAGTGTCTATTTTAGCACCGGTTTAGAAATACGCACCATACCTTGGTCATTCAGATGGATTTTGAAATGCAGTGATATAAATATAGGAATGAAATGCAAAGTAAAGCAAAATAGAAAATTAGTTTGATTTATAGAAGTTTGATTAAATAAAATTACTCTTAATATGTAAAAAATTTTATGACTTTGAAATTTAAAAGAAATGTTTCCTAAACAAAATACATGAGTCCGCCATGGTTCATGTGTTTTCAATACCACCACTTTTTTTTTTTTGAAGAATCCATAACCACCGTTACTCTTTACAGCTATTGTACTTAAGTTTACAGCTATAGTAAGTACTATAGTACAGCTAAGTGCTTAAAAAATGGTATAAAAAATTTCTCTTTACTTGCAGTCAGAATAGTACTAAAACTATGGAAGATATTTAGAATATCATTCCAGAATATTACACACAAACTACAAATGTAATTTTGTTATTTGAAGCTAATTTGAGGGGATTTAATTACTGATCATGTCAACCTTCATCTACAAATTAAATAAAAATATGTTTAGAATGAATCTTAAAATTATGAAAATTAAATAAATTCTTAATAAAATGCTTAGTTTATTTGTAATTTATGGTTATATATATTAAAAAAAATAATCCGATTGACGCAAATGAAGAATTTTTAAAAAATCGGTCACTATAAAATATGATTCAAATCAACAAAATGCGGATAAAAATTTATTAACAAAAAGTAAATAATTTTAATTACAAAATGAAAAAATTTTATACCCTTTTCACTTTTATAAACGCACAGAAATAAGAAAATTTTTTTATTTTTCAAAATAGGAAAAAAAAAATGAAACATGTTAAGAAATTAAATAAAGGTAACACTTTTTAAAATTAAAAAAAAAAAAAATTATTATTCATGGAAGCCTCTTAAAAAGGCTTATTCAAATAAAATAAAAATGATTAAGTTTTGTTGCACAATACCTTGCTAATCATTAACCCCAGCCTAAAAAATGAGCACAGGAAGAAGTATACAGTGGAACTTTCAGTAGTCCCGTCGAAAATGCAACCTTTTATACACTTATAGTGAGCAGCCGAGAGATTGGTAGTTTGTCAATATAAACAACTCAAGTTTTTTCTTTGTACTTATTTAAATAAATGACACAAAAAATTTAGTCTCAGCAATACATCCAAAAATAAGAAATAATCACTTTTCATTAACCCATGAAACAGAAATGTTAACTTGAATTTGGTCAGATTCCATAAACAGGCACATGAGAGAGCAAATTTGTTTCACAGAAATTCCAACTTTCTTGAATGGTAGAAATGAAAAAGATAAACATCTAAATAATTACAAAAATTGGAAAGGTAAATAATAAAAAAATGGGTTATAAGAAGACAACCTCTTTATTTGTTGCACGGAGAACATTATTTAAGATTGCCGTAAATACTTTCGTCATAAAAAGGACTTTCGCTGGAAAGGTACTTTGTTGCAGAGAAACTTAACATATTTACGAAGTTGATAATTTAAAGAGCAATTTATGAAATACTCACTACTTCCAACATTACTACTGAATATTGTATCAAAGAGTTCTGATATAGTTGACTTATTGTTAGGTACCCAGACATTTAACGTAAGTGGGATCTGATAGTATTCCGTCAAATGTGTTCTCTATTCTTAGGATAAATGTAATTTAAAAAACTTTTAAGATTCCCATAACAGACTACATAAATATGACTGAAATATTTCTTCCTCAAAATTTCTTGAAAATGTTTTGATTTCTTTGAAAATTAAGGCCCGCCATCGTCTTCTCAGACATAAGGTGTCTTGCAGTGCAATACGATAGTGAAGTAGCACCAGAAGGTGAGAGGGCACGAAATTCGTCACAGGAACGAATGTCAAGAAGAGAGGGGCAATCAAATAGATGCTCCCCTGTCATAGGTGAAGTGTTACAGAGCACACAAAGAGGTGGTGCTTGAAAATATAGTTATATCTTAATGAGAAATATTGCTTAAGACTTCGAAAGTTAACAAATTGAGAAAATAACCCATACATACATTTATATATATACATATGTGTGTGTCACTTTGAATGCCCGGAATTGTTGGTAGTTAACTTTCACCGGTAAATGTTTACAATCGCATAGTCGTTATTGTAAATCTCCGAAATGTATATTGATGTTTCTCCTAATCTAACTTCAGAAGACATTAAAATATCGAATAAAATAATAACAATGAATAAATTAATATCAAATTGAATATAACAAATATTTTGGACATTCACTCAAGCGACTACATGATTGTTGACATTCACCAGGGTTACATATATACATAAACAAAAAAGTTAAAAATACATGTAATACTCAATAACAACAACTATAATGGCATATACCCTTTAAACATGCATAAAATAAAGCCTAAATAATAAATCAATCATTTTATTCAATAATTTGAAAACATAATTCTACATAATCAACACATCTGTTTCTGCAAAGTTTCATAGTCCACTAGCTCATCAACTGATCCTATTGCGGCAATAGATAGAGGTTTATTCTTCAAGAACTGAGTGCAAACCTCTCTCACGACTTTCGCATCGATTCCATCAATACGAGCTTCCATTTCAGGAATGGGTATCCTGCGACCGTAGTTGAGTATCTGACGGCCCACGTCTTCAAATATGGGCGTAGATCCATCCAATAAGAGAAGAGAATTCGTCATCAGGAGATTTTTTGCTCTCGATACTTCTTCTTCGGTGACTGATGTACACAATCTATTCCACTCTTCCTGCACAGAATAAATCATATCATTCAGGGTTTTCCCATCAGAAACAAGATAAACACCCCACAAGCCAGTATCTTTATAACAAGTATTAAATGAAAGAAAACTGTGACATAAATTTTCACTGCCAACCTTATGTGCCAATTTACTGTATATGTTGCCGCCACTTCCGTGAGATCGATCCCAGTTGCCGATTAAAATGTTCGCTATGAGCAGTGGGATACTTTCGGGATTAACCCACCCACAACCCTCCACAGCAATTGCAGCATGTACTAGAGGCATGGATTTGTCGCTCAATCGAACTTCGCTTCCCGTGAATTTGCATGGATCTAAGATACCACTGAAGTCAGATTGTCCACAACTCGTTCCAAAGTAATGTTCTGCCAACTGCACTAGCTCCTCGTGATCGACACCCCCCGCTCCGGCCAGTACCATTTTGGGTGGGATGTAATGATTAGTTTTAAATTCAACCAGGTCTTTGCGCTTGATACCTCTTATATTTTCAACAGGACCCAGTATTGTACGCCCTAGAGGAGTGTCTTGAAAAGCTGCAGCATGCAAGTGATCAAATACTAATTCTTGCAAGTTCATATCAATTTCTTGCATTTCACGCAAGATAACACCTCTCTCTACTTCTATTTCCGATTCTCCATACTTACTGCTTTGGGTAATGTCAGAAATTATATCGACAGCTTGACCCACATCTTTAGTTAGACATTTGGCTTGGAAAATGGTTTGTTCACGAGAAGTACAAGCATTCAAATGAGCTCCCATATTCTCCACTTCAAGCTCCAAACCGGTCTGTGTTCGAGTTGATGTTCCTTTAAAAGCCATATGCTCCAGGAAGTGTGCAACACCATTATTATGTTCATTCTCATAACGACTGCCGGCGTCAATCCATAAGCCAACAGTACAAGTGGGCATGCCAGAGTCTTCGGTTGCAACTCGTAACCCATTTGGTAAACGAGTCACTTTAGTTTCAGGCAGATTTAAAACTTTTGACTGCAGAGCAGATTTTAAAGTTTTTGACTGGTGGACATTTCTTACTGCTCTCAAAAAAGGCCTCCTTAACATGATGACAATAAAAGTAAAATTAAACTTATCTAAAATAATTAGTTAACAAACTACCGATTTTTTGGTAAAACGAACAAGAGGTTTATTTCATCAGACAATAACAAATTTCATCATAACACCACTGAGGTATAGGGAGTAGAGCAAATAACAAAATAATCAAGCGGAGAAAACAAATTTGCTTTGAGCTTTGTAATTGATAAAAGTAACTAGCTTTTATTTAAAACTTTACTGTAAGCTACAAGCTTAAAATCGCTACCGAATACAATGACAAATTTATATTCCTTATCAATATTACCGGGAATTTCGTGTAGTGACTTGTTGTGAAACAGCATGGAGGGATCGGATACACCAAGTGGCCGTAAAATGAATTGCCTTAAGCTGCAATCAAATTTATTTGATGGTATATTTGTATCGATTTTTTGAACTTTAATTTATCCAGGTTTTTTTGGGAGAATAAATGTTAAGTGTCAATTCTGCGATCTATTAAAAATCGCTTGATATGCTTAAAATGTTCACATTTCGGAACTGAACTCTCTTTTCAAACTTAGATTTACAAAGAGAAAAAAAGCACCGAACTGAAAAAAAAGAGATTAATATCGAATACACTGTAGCTTTTAGTGTTAGATGGTTTAATTTAACTGTCAAATTTCAGAATTCATCTTCAGTAAATTATTTTATAACTTGTCGAAGTATAAGTGTTACGTTTGAGGAATATCTATGATATTCTTTAACTATAAAATACCTCTTTAGTGATTGTGATCATTAAAATTTTTTAACGAATATAAATATATCCATTTACACTCAGAACCTTTCTCTTGGAAACGTTTTCTTCCTTCCAGTCTGTCACTTTCATTTATGCTCTGATATATATAAAACTGTGTGACTATAGAACAGAGAGTTTCACTAATCCGAAATTTAACTTATACACATAAAAGGCATAATCAAGTGATTTTAATTTATTTATTTAAATCACCCATTTTTTTTTAAAAAAAACCATTGATTTATATTAAAAATATTTATTAAACAGTATATTTTGCCTATCACTTGGAACCAGGGTTGCAAAAAACCCGGGTTTTTGTAGAAAAACCCAACCCGGGTGGGTTTTTCTGGGTTTTATTGGGCTTTTCTGGTTTGTATTGGGCTTTTCTGGGTTCTATTGGGCTTTTCTGGGTTTTTCATGTTTTATGGGAGGGTTTTCAAAAGAGAGGGCAGGGATAGGTACCTTAATTTAAAAAAACTTATTTTAATATTAATAATTAAGTTTAATTTATAAATTGGCTTCATATAGATAATTAATACAAATAAATTGATGTGAAAGTCTGAAAAAAGTTTCTTCATATATCATGATACAAAATGTTATATGTACTCACATACGTCACACATTTGAAACTTATTTTAACACAGGATTACTTTTTTTTAATATTTTAATCTTAAAAAATGTTAGGGGAAATTTTTTTATTTGCATAGAAAGCGAATCAATGGCTATACAGTCAAATCTAGCCAGCAAGGTGACTCTCCAGTCTCCAACACAATTTGTTTCTTCACTGTAGGTTAATTTTTTTTAAGGCTAGATTACATATATATTTCAATAGAATAGCTCTTTAATATAACAGGGGATGAAAAAAGAAATCAATCTTAGAAAAACCCAGTAAAACCCACTTTAGGGTGGGTTTTCCAGAGTGGGTTATACCCAGTAAAACCCGGGCGGGTTTTATTGGGCAGGTGGTTTTTTTGCAACCCTGCTTGGAACCTGATCACACCTATTTCAATACCAAAGTGAACTGCCTACAGTGCTTTTATGTTACATTAAAAGTATGTACTTATAATATTTTTAATGGCCTGCCCTGGTGTAGTTTTACCCGCAAAACTTGACTCAAGATCCAATCAACTATTGTTTATTAATAGCATAATATTTTTTTTCAAGCGAGTGTTTAAATTTCTTACTTTGATTTGGTTAGAATTTATATTTAATTTTGCTGCTAATTCTAAATAAAATTATTTTTCCAGGTAGCAAGTTCAGTTTGTCTGAACAGTCAAATTCAATTCTTTATCTTCATCCATCCACCATGGCTGCTCTTTCTTTTGCATACGGTGATTGGGCATTGATAAGCACCAATAGAGGCTCTATAATTTTAAAACTCTTTTCTCATGATGCAGTAAAAGCTGAGTGTGCTGTTTTTCATTCTTCAATTTTCAAACATTATGAAAGTTCTACAATCTCTGTTTTACCCCTGAAATCAAGTACTGAAGCTGCAAAAGAAGTCTATTTGTCTCCTGATAAATATAGAGATTTCATGAATTCTCTAGAATTTCAAACGTATGTTTCAAAAATACTGAGTAAGTTGGTTTTTTAAGTTTGCTTTTCTGTGTTTACTTGTAAAATATGAACTGGCCATTGATTTCCCCGAATGATATCAAAGAGTGTTTTGAATTAATTCATTAATTTAACTTCAATTCCGAAGTTTGAAAATTCATAGAAATCTGATCATAAAATTTTGACTTATAATTAGAACTGGCATTTTTGTTTGTAAGAAACCTATTTCCTCTCATGACATGCTAAGAAATTGAAAATAAGAAAAACTGAAGGAAAAGGAAGAGACTAAAAATGATTAATACTATTGATTGAGTCCTGATGGCTCAGGAAATAGAGCATTCACCTTTCATTGAGGTGAACTTTGTTTGAATCCAATGGGGAAGCTGGTCCATATAAATTCCGCACCCAGCTTCCACTGACCTCAGTGCCGACATAAAATATCCTTTGTAGTAGATAGGTTATGGGTTAGATGAGAGGTGGTTTTTGGTTTTCCTCTCCATATAACGTAAATGTGGTTAGTTCGAACGAAAAGTTCGATCAAATGTCTCCCAATACTTGATGCAGGAGTTCCCTTCTGGATTGAGTTCAAAATTACAAGGATACAGAATTGAACATTAATAGTCGTAAACCAAAAAATTGGGTCGGCTTTTCAGCGACGATTATAAAATTAAATACTATTGATTAGAATGTGAAAATTCTTAAATCCTTTTTACCTATTTAATATTTTAAATTTAGCATAGTACCAAAATCTATTTAACATATTATCTAAGAGACATTTCAACTGTTCATTCTTAGCAATGTCTGATTGTAAAAATTTGTATGCTATTTGTAACTGTTATTTCAATATGCATTTTTATATTCAATGTAATTGTATTAGTGGTAATGCTTAATATTGATTTGTTAACTAAGTAGTATTAATAAAATTTTATTATAATATTTTAATGATTCTTTATGAAATTTTTAAAAAAAGAAAGTAGGTTTTACCGTGCTCCTTATGTAAACCTTCAGTAGAACTATATTATTTTAATAGTTTCTTCAATTTATCTAATTCAAGAACTATAGTTCTTCAGTGTACAGTAAACCAAGAAAAAGGACCTACCCTCAATAAATTTTTATCTAATGATCTGTTTTTTATGTTTTAGGACACCATCTTAATAAAATAAGCTACTTAATTAGTGCAGATGATATTTTCAATAACGAAGTGAAACACAAAAATGTACTTTTTTTGAATAAGCTAACCTTTTTTTCAACGGATTCGGATATTTGACCCCCAAAATATAGAAGGTAGCTGCAATCTGGGAAATATGGTCAGAATAGTTTGGTCGAGAGTGATTCAAAGTATACTTCTTATGCTAATTTTATTTTTTGCATATTTTGCCATATCTCAAGTACTTTTTAAGCGAATCGAAAAAATTTTGCACACAATTATAAAATAATTCCATGGAAAAAAATTACATTTTAGTAAATATTTATTATTTTATTTAAAAAGAGTTGGAAAAAAATTGAGCTGTAACATACAATTGCTTTGTATATACAATTGCTTACATAATTTTATTAGTATTTAAAATATTTAAGTTCGCAAGGCAAAATGCAAAATTTCAGTGAAATTGGTTGAATAGTTCCTGAGAAATTGAGTCTTAAATATAGGACTTTTTTTTAAAAATTTTATTTCTCAGGAACTATTCAACCAATTTTTCTCAAATATTGTATTTTGCTTTGTAAAATTCAGTATTTTAAAATGAGCTAAAAAATGTTGCATCTTAAAATTAAAATTTTTTTTTACTGTTAATAAATAAAAGAATAATAAATATTTACTAAAACTTATTTTTTGCTTGAAATTATCTTTGGTAAACAAATTTTGTAATTGTGAAAAAAAAATTTCAATTTGCTTTAAAAGGTTCTTGAGATATGGGGAAATATGCAAAAAAAAATATCTATATAAAATTTAATTTATGAGGTACAAACTTTGGAACTCTCTCCTGATCAAACTATGGGGACCACATTTCCCAGATTGTGGCTACCCCATATATTTTGAGGATCAGAAATCGAAATTCCTTGAAAAAAAAGGTATGTTTATTCAGAGAAAGTACCTTTACATGCCTTTTTTTGGTGACTCAAAATATTGTCTGCACAACTAATTAATTGGTATAGTTAAGGTCAGCCCCTCGAGCCATTTAGTTTGAGTCCTTTGAGCGTGACGATCCGATCATAAGTTATTCAAGGTACATGTGACAGATTTTTTATAGCAAAAGATACTGATACACATCTGTAGTAGGAATCATCAAGAATATAAAAGCTAAAAATTAACCACGATGATTAAAATATATTTATTAAAAAATAAGAAATCTCCTTACCTGTGTTATGTCTGAAATTGAATTTCAGTAGAATTCAATAAACATCTAATCTGACGTTGCTATATCACAGGGCTGTCCAACTGGAGGCGCGCGGGCTGCATGCCGCCCTCCAACACACATTGTGCGGCCCGCCATCTTCTTATTCAGGCTGATCGGCCTTAGTTTTCCCATTAAAATGTAAGCAAATTGTTTCATAATCCTTCTGTTCCATTGTTTTATAATTAATAATTCAACTATTAATTGTTATTGTATAAGAGGTAAGAGGTTATTGTTCAACTTTTTCAAACTCTGGCCCGCCTGGTGATCAGTGACCGGAATTCTGGCCCGTGGGCTCTTTGCAGTTGGACAGCCCTGCTATATCAAATTCACTATTGGTAAAATGATCTGAAATAAATGCATTTTGAAATAAATATTACTATTGGTAAGTTTGATGTTTTTTTATTAAAAGAAATTCTCTGATGCATGAAGATATGCTATTCATTAAAAGGTATTAGTTTCTTATCCCTTTTCCTAATAGGATTTTAGAGGAAAATTTCACGCCCTACATTATATAAAAGTTTTTGCAAATTCTACTGTTACATATTTCATTTTTTGTAACATTAAAGTGTTTAGTATTATAAGATCACTACTAAAAGACAGTTGATCAGTGATTTTTATGGCCGTTTTCATGTTTAGTGCATGTAGTATGTTACAGGGTAGTTTTAATGTTTAGGTAATGTTGACAAGCACAACAAGTAGATTTTATACAAGTAGTAGGATTTCCTACTTTGTATAAAATTTTACACTATGCTTATATGTTAGTTTAATTTCTAAAAAGTCATTGAGCATTATAATTTCTTGCTTATCGTTTAAGGTTTTTATCAATTTTAACTAGGTTTTGACAATTTCTTTAAATCAATTTTTAATGTTTGTAATTTCATGAACCAGTTTTTGATGTCAAAACTCTAACCCTGAAATAATTTGCTTTGAAAATTGCAATAAATGTATTGTTTGTATATTATATATTCCACTGATTTGTTTTAATAGTAACAGTAATATTGGTAAAATTGTTGTTTATCATTAAATTGTGTAAAAAGTTTTGAGTACTTCATCGTTATTTTCTTCTTAACCATTCTTTTTCACACTGATTATTTTTTAGGGCATATCTATATCAGAGAAGGCTTGGAAGTGGATATTAACTACTTGGGGTATAACTGTTTATTTACTATCAAACATATTACTCCAAATATTGAAAAATCAGAAATCAATAATAAAGAGCTCCAGTGCAATAAAGTAAATTGTTCTGAACTCTTTGATAGTGACGATTCAGGGTTTGATACCATTCAAACATCAACTCCCATATCATCTCGTAAAGATCCAGCAAAGTCATTTAGAAGTAGAAAAAAACAGTTATGTGAAGAAAATTTTTATTTTCTGCATTCTCTGTCAAGGATTATAATGAAGCAAAGTAAACCAGAAACCTGCATTTGCTTTAGAGATATAATTGCTTTGGAGGAAGTTATCAAGTTTATCAAATGCAGCATTTCTTCAATGCTGCAATCAGGTAATATCTTTATTTTTAGATTGTGAAATAGATGCACATAATCACAGAAATATTAGTATTTGATTTCTGAGATCATTGTGTACTTCTAACGAAAGATAAAAATGTCTTGACAATGAGTGGGGAGAATTGTTGCTTATTTTGGCTTCATTAAATAAGTTAATCCATTTTTTAATATCGGTATTTTTAATACATTTTTTCCATAGAAATTCATTTGGGGATTTGGGAAATATTCGTTATTTTAAAAATTTTGCTATTTCCAATTTTATAAAAACAGGATGTGAGTGCCTATGAAATTTTGTGTTATATAGGTAATTTACATATCATTCAGCTTACCTACTGAATATGGCTATAATATGCTTTAAAAAGTTTAAAAAAAAAATTAAACAAGAAGAATGTGCAACTATGTATAAATCACTTAAATAAGTTAAATTTTCAAGATAATGAAATCCAGCAAATTTATCAATTTACATTTGCTTTACAGATTGTAAAGTTAATGTTGTTTATGAAGAATTGTGGTGTGCAGAATTTCGTTACAAAAATTTTCAACTGAAGGTATAATTAATTTATCCTCTACTTTGTTTTTTAAGACAGATTTTTATAAAAACTGAATTCTTTTGTGACCTTTAAATTTAAAAGCTAGCTTTTTTTATGACTTTTTCCCAGAAGAAAAGGTTGTGCTTCTTCAATTTTCAGTCTAAAGTTTTTGTAATTGTAGGTAACAAAAAGATTTCAGATTTTGAAAGTCGAAAGTTTTATATTTTTTTGCTTTTTATTTTCATTTACTTACAAAATGGATCTCAACAAAAATACTATTTCTTTTGTTTCTTTAATTTTTAAACTTGTATTTATCAAAAATATGAATAAATTATATATTTTTTTAAAAATTTATCACGAAGATAAGACATTTGGGCCAGTTGTATATATTTGTATATTTCTAAATAACGTGTCAAAACAGTGATGCATGGTTTCTTTGATGTCGATCCTGTTAAATACTCAATACTCAATAAATTTTGCCAAAAATGATAGAATAATTTTTTAAAAAAAACAGAATTCTTAATCAAAATTATAATAAATAAAATCTGTGAATCAAAAACTGAATTTGTTTTATCTGTTCTTTGTATTTATCTAATATTAAAACTGTTATAGATGGTGGGCCATTCAATGTTTTTCCTAACGGAATCCTCTTGGTTGGGTCTAGTGGCTCTGGAAAATCAATGATTAGCAAGGCCTTAAAGCATGAATGCAGCATCCCTGTATATGTTGTTGAATGTCACAATATAAAAAGGTAATTTTTTGTGTTTATAATGACATTTAAGAAACAGTGAACCATGATGGTTCAGGGGATAGAGTGTTCCTCTTCCAATGAGGTTAATTTTTTCATTAGACTATGTAGCGTTGTTACATTGGTGGTATCCAAAAATATTATTTTTTTTAAGTCAATAATGATATCTATTGATGAATTTTGAAACCAAACAGAATTAACATGTTTTTTCACAAGGAACAGGCAGCAAACTGTACATTTTTTTCTTCTTTCATGTTTTTTATATGCTTTATAAAATTGTACAGCCATTTTTGTGACAACCAGTTATATATTAAATAATTGACTTTATTTTTAAATTCAAACTTGTTAAATTTTCCTAGCATTGATAACTATTTTATCCTCAGTCAGATTTAGGCAAATTTTTAGGCAGCTAGAGTGCTTAAAATTCAACTCCTATGCTGCCTGATGCCAAATTATGTGCTAATGTTTTTTGGTTGCTATGGTAAAAGTTATTCGATTTAATTACTAAATAGAAATTATCATTATTCAAAATTTCGACTTCTTTCTGACCTTCTAGAGTGCTTAACTCCGTGCCTGAAGAATCCTCAAGTTACAATTGTTTTCTAAGTCTTGCAAGAAAAATTATCTCTATATTTTTACCAATGGAAACCACTTTAAACATAAAATAATAAAATAAAATTGAAAAATTTTATAACTGCATTTTTTAAATAAATCAAAAAAGAGGAATTTTTTTTTTTTTTTATTGCACCTAAAATTAAAATTTTAGGTCTCATTCCTTTTGTAATAAACTTCTGTCACCCCCAATATATTTTAAAAAAGGTGAAGTTTCTCGTTTTTTGTGTGGCAGATATTAATTTTGAAATTTTTTATTTTGTTTTCTCATTTTAAACTATGTTTTCTTTGTAATATTTTTAGAAGATTTCATTTAACATGTGAAAAAATAATAATTTCAGTTTCCTTTGTGTCAGATTTTATATTAATAAAAAATATAAAATTTTAAATATAAAAATGTTTCTCAATGGGATGTTTCAGAAGGAGTAAATTTAGTTCAAATAATTTTTTTTTTTTGAATTTAAAAAAAAAAAAGCTCAAGCGTATTTTTTCTTTCTTAGTTCAGAACATAAGGATAACACCACAAGTCTTGACAGAATTTTTGAAGAAGCTGTTTCATGGTAATATTTGTTTTTTAAAAAAATATCTTTCCATAATGCATGTTTGAAAATTGTTTTTTTTTTTAATTATTTTTATTTTACAGTCCTCACTCTATTTTGTACTTTGATGACTTGGATATGATTTATAAGAATGATAACCCTCTTTTCAAGGAAGAAGAATTCCGAGAAAACTTTGAATCTCACATTTATAAGACTTTGGTAGTTAACATCTTTATTACTTTTTCTTCCTTTCATGTCCTTAAGTTTTTATATAGTTTTATCAAATTTGCTTGTCTATTTCTACTATTTTTTATGAAAATAAAGTTAAGCATAACAAAAAATAAGCCATACATTGATTTTCTGGGTGCAAGCCTTATTCCTAAAATAAGCATTTCTTAAATAAATTTAAGGAAATTTTGATAAATCACACAATTTTGATTAGATTTGTTTAAATAACCAGAATAGTCACTTTACCCCTAGAGATTGGCCTGAGGTAAATGCTTTTCTTAGTTAAACTAAAAAGGTATCTAGTTTAATCTTTAAATAAGCAAAATTTAAATTTATATACAACACACATTTCTGATTCGATTTGTTTGAATAAGAGATACAATGTTACAAAACCTTATATCAGGGGTGATTACATTTTGGGCCTTATATGAAACTCCAGGTTATTTGTATGGTTCGTTTATGCTTAAAAACTAGAAGCAGTGCAAGTGCGTTTTCCTCAAATATCACAGAATTCCACAAATGTCAAGATCATTGCTTCATGGACTTTGCGAATCAAAATTTTATAATAGAGCAAAATGTTGAAACTTTTGTTTAATCCCATTAACAAAGCGCATACATACATGTGACTCTTCTGCCAATTTGATTCTTTTGGTTTGGTGGATTTTTGCCATTTTGAATATTTGGAACTGTGCCAGAATCTGCTAATATCGCGATTCTTATTCGTGTAATGTTATTATCAAACATTGCTTTGCATATTTACCTATTTTAAAAATCCTTTATTAAGATTCCTATTCGCTTTATTTAAAAGTCCGATATCACAATTCGTAATCGTGCACTTGTCATATCAAAAATGATTTTTGGATTTATGCTTGATTTAAAAACTACACATTGCAATTTGTATTCGTGCGATCTTAAAATTATGCATCGTGATTCACATTCATACAATTTAAAATTTCAGCATCACAATTTGTATTTTCGTGTTTTTGAAATCCAGAATCTCGATTCATATTCACTCGATTTTCATAAGAAGTAAGTTTTTTCTTGGATTAGTTACTATAAAGGTGTGATATTCTTCATTAGTAGGTAATTTAATTATGAATGTTAGTTCAAAAAATTATGTTGAATATGAAACATGCATAGTACATAAACTGATATCGATTTGCTACACATACGTTCATACTTCGTGTCACAATCACCCCTGTTATGCTGAGCCAGATCAGCTCTGGCTATATTATTAAAAAAATGCTTAACTGCATTGTATTGACTATTGCCGAAGACTAGCTATATTATGCCTTAAATCCTTTCTTAATTCTAGATTTATCATAAAAAATTATAAAATTGAACTTTTGATGTCCACATATTTTATGATTAGATTAGTTTGACTATGGAGCATAGCATAGTAATTATGATTGACTATACTTTACCAGACCTAAGTAACATTAAGTACATAACAGTAGGGTGCAAACTTTCCACTCCCAAAGAGCTAAAAAAAATTTTCTGTCTTTCAAGGTTAAAATTTTTTTCCTTCTTCCGGGGTTTAATTTAAATTTTCTTTATCCTTACTACTGCACAATGGTGTTCATAATAGGTAGTTACTGGCTTTGATAATAGTAACTAGCTTTGTAGTTACTGGCTCAAAAAAAAAATTCTTCTTTTTATTAAAGCTAAATTTTTTGTAAGCTATTATTTATACTTCTACTTTTTGGACATTTAATGTAATAATTTCAATGTTTTATTTTTTAAGAAAATTAAAAGAACAGTTATTAGTTTTCTTATGCTAGTTGTAAGTTCTTTTTAGTAAATTAATTTTTGGCTACATAACAGAGGGAAGGTGAATTTTCGACGACTAAAGACTGTGCGTTCTTAGTTTACTTTCCTGTGTAAGAGAAGAATACTTATCTAAATGATAGCAAATTAGTTTGAAAATTTTTACAAGCCTAACATAAATTGATATTTGTTAATATATTTCTTAATCCTTATTTCTATAAATTAACTAAAAAATATTTTGTGAACTATTTTAAAACTATTCAAATAATTATCTTAACAAACAATAAACAATAGTATTTAGTTTGTTTGTTTTTTTTAAATCTTTTTACTGATCTTTGTGTTGTGCTTTTTAGAACTATGCTTCAAATGTTTTAGTAATTGCTTCAACTACAAATGTGAACCTGATACCCTCATATTTGAGAAAACATGATTTATTTTCAAAAGAGTTGCATTTAAATATTTCTTCTCTTGGTAGAAAACAGGTAATTTGTTATCAATACTTCATTAATCAGTGTTATCAATAATTTATTAATTTCTGTTATCAATAATTTATTAATCAGTGTTACCAATCATTTATTAATATGTGTTATCAATAATTTATTAATGTGTGTTAGCATAGTTTATTAATCAGTGTTATCAATAAGTTATTAATAATACTCCATTTAATCAGACAAATTTATGAAAGATTATGTTTTTTTATTTTTTTCCATACAGAAATTAAGATTTCCCCCCTCCCCTCAAATACTGAGATTCCTTTAAATCCAATCAAGAATATCTGTTTTTTGATAGAAATCTTATGTAAGAATCTTGGTTATTTATTCTAATATAACGCTCTAATTAGGTACACATTGCTCAAAATAACGAAGATATCACCTAACACAACTTTTGTTTCTGTGATCACAAGTTGTTTATCAATCTTAAAGGTTCAAAAAAGTACACCTCAAATATGGTAATCAAGCTACAGAAACAGACTTAAAAATGTGTTTTCTCTAAATAAGAAATTTTCTTTTTTTTTGAATTATTAGATTTGAGCTTCTGACCATCAATATATAGGGAATGGCCACAATTTCAAAAATATTGTAAAATGTTTAGGGCCTTTAACTTTAACTGCACTTACTTCTTTTTTGAACATATCTTGAGAAGTTTTACATTGGATTTCAAAAATTTTTGCACACAATTATAAAATTCATTTATCAAAGATAGATCCATGTAAAAAAATAATTTTTTAATTGTTAATGTTTTTATTTAATTTAATAATGTATAAAAAATATTTAATTGTGTGGTTGACTAGTTTTTACTCTATTTTAAACTATGTAATTTTAAATAACAAAATGCAAAGTATTGATTGAATAGTTTCTGAGTTATAAACTTTGAAAAAAAGACTTATTTTTAAGTTTCTTTTTCTCAAGAATCAATTTTGTTCAAATTTTGTATTTTGCCATTTAGAACAGTTAAAAATCATGTAAAGTTTTTTATACCTTAAAATAAAAAAATTTCCCAGTTAAATACAATAATAGATAGCAAAAAAAAAAAAAAAACTTTCTTTTTCTTCATGGGATTATCTTTGGATAAACTAAATTTCTGAAATATAGTTAATGGAGAGAAAGTATGCTAATTAATTCGTAGATTATGGATGTTATTTTCAAATCATTAACCTTACATATCAGTTTGTGAAAATCTGATCATCAAATTAAAAGTAATTTTAATCAACATTAAATTATAAATTTATTAAATTAACTTTGTATTCAATAATTATTGTGCTATTTTTTCAGATATTCCAAAATTTTTTAAATGAACATAAATGTACGTTGAGTGAAACTGAAATCAATGAGATAATTGAAGATACCAGTGGCTTTAGTGGTGGACAGCTGCAGCATTTATGTGATAAAGGTCTCAGAATATCTTTTTTACAAATCTTAAGTAACTTTTAAAATGATCCCTTTTAATTTTTTGTAGGATCAATTTGATGTGTTATAGATTATATTTTTCTACTAAGATTCTTTGCTTTTATAGCTGTTCATTTTGTACTTCAAAAGTTTTTAGACAATTAATGATTTTTCAAAAAAAAAAAAAAAATTTCTATTCATTTCTTTAACTTAATGAGAGCTACTATGACAATTTTAAAATTCTGAATTTAGAAACAAACTCAAACTTTTTTTCACATGGAGTTAATGATTTTTTCTCATATGGAAATAAGTACTTTTTTTTATCATATAGAGAAAATTTAAGATTTCTATTTTTTTTTCAGTTAAAATGTACTTGTACTACATTTTCACAAGACTTGCTTTCTCAATTATGATGTCATAATAGTTTCAGGTTTTGAGCACACATATAAAGTAAATACCTACTGACTTCTCCATTTACTAAAGAAGTTTCTAAACATTGTTCAAAAATCTCAATTAAGATTTTTGAAGACAAAAATGAAGTAAATAAGAAAAAAAATTACTATGTTACACTGTATTATTTTTTTATTTAAAAGGAAAGAAAGATTTTTTTATAGATAAAAAGTTATTTAGTAGGGTGTTCCATTTTTTGTACTGTAAATCTACATTAACATTAGATTTTCTTTTAATTTAATTTGACATTTATTAATGATAATTGCTGATTCGCTGTTTTTTTTTCACAGCAAAGGAGTTATTTTTACAAGATTCTCTGAAGAATCCACAGGATTTTCCTTTTAGATTGATAGATTTAAAGAAAAGTTTAAAACAAATAAAACCACCTGTTCCATTTAATTTTGAAATTCCAAATGTAAGTATCAATTTGCTGTTACAAAGTTAAAATGATGCTTTTCATTATAATTTTTTTGAAACAAGTAGAGTTATGATTTTAAATATTATTATATTTATTCAAATCAAAGCTGCACTTTTTTTCCATTGTAAAAAAGGCTTCCAATTAGACTATAATATATTATTTAAAAAAATGTTTCGTAACAAGCGCATTGGCTGGCAGTGAAAGTGACACAGCAGGAGGGAAAATGGCATCGCCGCAAGCAGTTTTGAAGTCAATTGTGACAGTGGAAGTGACAAATCAATTTCTGAATATGATTTTGATAATTAGAGCAATTGCAAGTTGTGTGTATATGAAAGTTTTTAACGCTGGTAAAATAAATGAATTTTTAATTTCTTAGTCATTTTTATTTTATTTTTTTAAATGATTATTAATGTTAATTAATAATCATTTCAAATTAATAATTATTTAAATGTAAATTATTTAATTTTTATTAATAATTTTATAAAAAATATTGCAGATATTGAATTGATAAACTTTTTTTTGCATTATTTTTCATTTTTTCACATAACCTGTTGAGACTTTTAAGTGCAACTTAAAATTGATAACAATTTAGACTTGAATAAAAACTGTATTTATATGTTAATAGTGCAATTTCACATTATTGTTAGTATAGTTGAAGTCAGATCTTTTACCAATTGATCAGGTTTGGTAAGGTTAAAGAAAAAATGGTAAAAATTCTTTGTGGAAAAACCTTCCCTCAACTGTTTGTAGTTGACATTTTGTAGGATTTTCATTTAAGGAATGAAAAATTATTTTAAAATTCATACTAAGCTAATAAATAACATCCACATATTCAGAATGCATTTATTGCATGAGAATTCAATAAAAAATAATTGTTTTATATGCTCAAAATGTGATATGATTTTATTTGAACAATTTTAAACAGCTAAGAAATGGACAAAATCTATTACAAGTAACAAATCTGTAATTTTATCTTTCATATTTTAAAAGAGTCTATAACTTACTGGTAATTTTTATTATTATTAAAAAAAAAATTTTTTTTTAGTTATTCAAAACTATTGAGAACTTTAAGTATATAAAGATTAACAGTTATTATTTGAATTTATGCTTTAATATAATCATCAAGGCTAACATATTGATAATAAAAGCATTTTTTCCCTTTGTTTTTGTTTATAGGTTATTATTTATAAATTTTAGTCATTTTTTAGTTTTTTTATTTCATTCATTTTGTTTTATTTTTTTAATTTCTTTTTTATAAATAGAGCATTTTGCTTATGAGTGAATTTTTTTTCTCTATAGATTACTGACAATTTTGCATTGAATCTTGTATTTTAAATGTACTTCAATAACGAATGTTGATATTAATCATAGTTTTTTAAAATATAAGAATTTGCTATGAATAAAACACATTCTTTCAATTTTAAAAATATCAATAAGTATTTGATAATACAGTTCTTAATAATTGTAACTAAAGATCAATAAATCCTATTTATTAATAAATCCTCATTCGTTGTAACTAAAGATTAATGAATCATTATTTAACTAAAGATTCATTATCCTTATTTATTAATACTCGATAAAGATAATAAATCTTATTTATCTTTATCAGGTATTTATTTAAATTTTTTTCCTTCATAAATTACATATTTATTTTATATTTATATTGAATTTATTAATACAGTTTACGATTTGTAATTTTTTTTTAATTTTTTTTTTAAAAAGAAAAAACCTGATTTAAAACAAAGTTTCAGAAATAAATTAATTAATCTTTTTTTCATGTTTTAAAATTTTTTAGGTTATTAACATCCTAGCACTGATAATCACATTTTTAAAGTTTACTAAAACAGAATTTTAAAAATAGAATGAAATTTTGAAATTATGAAATTTTAGTTGGTATTAGACAAAATTATGAAATTAAATATCAGTTAACAAATAGTAAGATATTTATGTTTTTCATGCCATAAGTGTGCAATGACATTTGGTTTTATGTATGGATATATATTTTTGGACAATTTTAGACCGTAAATCTCTTGTGTCTTGTTCAAATCCAGTTTATATTGTCCAAAACCTCTAGCCAGACAGGGTTGCCAAAGTTTTAAAGACGATGGTAAAATATATATTGGGAACTTTGGTTTTTGCTGACGCATTCTAAACTTTTCAAAACCCTTGTGTCAACTATTCAAAACTCTTCTGGCTTACGTCTTTACCCTTCTGACTTAGTAGGGAGGCAATGTGACTCTTGGGCGAAAAAGTTTGGAAACCCCTATTATAATGTATCAGAAATAATAAATGGTATGATTTATTGGTTCTACTTTGAAGTAAATTTTGATTTGTAAAAGTTTCATAATGTTTATTACATTGTTAGAAATTTTGCAGCATTGTATCATTCAAATTCGCAGCAACCTTAATATGGTGTATATCAGTGTTTCCCTGTATTTTTTCAGCTATGGAAATCTAAAAGATTAACATTCTTTCAACGAAACCCTGACTTAAAAGCTGATGTTTATAAAGACAATTGTGAACACATTAACCAATGAAAGACTGCTTCATTTTGAAAATGTTTAATAAGGAAAAGGACATTTTTTTGATCATTTTTTTATTAATAATCTTAAACTAAAATTTATATCCGACATTGGAATTCACATAACTGGAGCAGACTCTAGTATTGTTATGAATATTTTTTCTATAATATATTATAAATGCTTATCTTTTTCATAGTTAATTCAATACATTGTTATTTGAAAAATTATTCATTTTTCCAAAAAAATATGTCATTTCTTTTTTTATTAGTATTTTACTTTAAATAATATGGTTAAGGCAACCAAAGTATTAAGTAAATAATGCATTACTAATTTAATCTAAATATAAATACCGGAACCTGTTTAACTCTGTCACGGAACCCTAGGGAGCACCATTTGGGAACCACTGGTGTATACTTCTTGAACTTCGTAACACAAAACTATGGTTCCATTTAACCACTTATTAAGGTTGCATTAAATTTACTGTCATTTTCTTAAAGCTGTCTGATTGTCACAAGATAAGCTCTCAGTAAGGTTGAAAGATGGATTTGTTTTGTAAAGTAGTCAGAGTGACATGTAGAGTGTTATTAAAAAAAAATTATTATAAAATTTTTTATGTTAGCCAGTATGTTATAGGAAGGAAAGCTGTGTAACAACTTTTTCAATTTAATGTTATTTTTTGCAAAAAATATTGGGTATCAGCTACAATTTTTAAGTGCCATGGCAGCTTGGACTTCTGGTCTCAAGGTCTTAACTAAAATCAAGTGGCAAGCAGAAAGTAGTTTTTAGCTTAAAATGACCACAAAACTAAAGCTTAGCTTAAAATGACAAAAAACTTCACCTAAAAATAAATACTATTTTGTTGGGACCACCACCAAGTCTAGTGTCAGGGGCTCATCTCTTGATTGCCAGACAATAAATCTTTTCATGGTGCTGATCTTACAGTTTAACTTTGAACTACTATTCTGAAAATGTATTTATAAATACAAATTTTCCTTTGCAGGTAAAATGGAGTGATATTGGAGGAATGAAAGAAGTGAAGGAGGCCCTGCAGGAAATGATAAGTTGGCCATTGAGACTATCCCATCAATTCAAACGATTCAAAATCAGACCGAGTAGAGGTATATTGATGTATGGTCCACCCGGCTGCTGCAAGACAATGATTGCCAAAGCTCTTGTCACTGAGGAACATTTTAACTTCATACCTGTGAAGGTGAGCACTGCCCTTTAAACAACCTATGACATTATTATAAAGTGATAATCAGAGACAGCTTTAAACTACTTATGATATTATTTAAAATGATTATTAGGGACAGTTGTAAACTGCCTATTCCATTGTTATAAAATGACGATTAAAAATACTAGTCAGTCAAATCTGCACAGGTTTCCAATTAACTATTACTATTCTTCTGATTTTTTTTATACTTTTGAAAATCCACTAAAATAATAAGGAAAATTTCTTATAAAAATTTCCTTAACTTAATTTACTGTTTACTTGATAATTTGTATATAGGGTTTATAAAGAAAGATGTATTCTCGTATGTACTAATAATTTATAATAAACTACTTTTTTGAAATTTGTTATAACGCAATAAAGCTTTAAGCATAACAATATGTTGATAAATAATATATATTGACAATATTTTAAATGAATTGTTAACTTTTTGAATTATGCTATAATTATATTATATAAAGATTGTATTTTGCAAATATTAGAATAATTAATAAAAATATGTGGCATACATACAATAAAAAGTCCAAAAATAAAACTGAAAAGTGAAGTATATAATTCAGAAAAGCGGCTTATTTCTATTATTGTAACAAAAATACTACATTGTTTAGCATGATTAAAAAAACAGAAAAACTTTTGATCTAAACATGTTCTATAAATTGCCTTTTTTAAATAATTTTTAAGACTATCAGAACTAGGAGTTGGTGATGGTCTGGCGGATGGATTTTAAGAATTTTTTGAGACATTATGACATAACTTTAATAATCATGATTGAAAAGATGCTGTCATAACGATAACACCTTGTTTTTTTATACTTTCAAGTTTAAATGTACTGCCAATAAAATTATGCATATTTTTTGCTGTAAAAACTACATATTTTACTTAATAGGATTTTAGAAATATTATTTACATAAAATTTAACTGCTTTGAGAATAAAATAAAAGATTCTTACATATGATAGACCAATGTCCTGGAGAATATAAATATTTGGTAATTATTACAACTGATGTAGTGTCATTTATTATAATTGGTTTGAAATTGCCCAAAAGTCGAAACTCTTTAAAATTAATTTATAAACTTTATTATTTTAACAATCAATACTATTCAGTGAATTTTTTTTATAGGTTAAGAGACTTAGAAATGTAATTTTAAGAAATTAATTTTAAGAATTAAGGTTTTTAAGAAGTTAACTTTTCAAACTTTGAATGACTGAAAACTGAAAAATTTTCTATCTTAAAGCAAAAAAATTTTGGATAAAATATCAAAAAACTAAGTTAAATATTTCGTTGTCAGCTGTGGAGATTTTATTTTAAGGTGTAATGTATATATTTTAAAAAAGAAACTAGTATAAATTATAAAATATGCTCTTTATTTCCATGTTATACGTTTGTAACGCACGTTGCTTGTTACGTTTCAATTTCAATGTCATTATATATATATATATGGATTTTAATTTTAGACTTCTGAGTTATTCAACATGTATGTTGGTGAATCTGAAAAGGCAGTTTCTGATCTGTTCAAGCGAGCGCGTTCATCAGCCCCTTGTGTCGTGTTTTTTGATGAAATAGATTCTTTAACATCCACCAGAAATAGGTTAGAGTATTTTACTTAAGTTTATTTCAAAACTTATTTTATTGTTTATTAAGTTTTTTTCAAAATTCAAAAATGTACCATTCACTTGCATAAGTAAGGAGTGTTTTTGCTGGTCTTCCTTTTTACTTTGTTATATTACCAAAATAAAAATACCCAGTACCTTTTAGCCAAACATTTAAATAAAACAGTTATTTATTGATGGCAATCCTCATTCAAATGATCCTAAGAAAATGTTCCTTCTTTCTCTAACTGCTGATTATAATAGTGTCTGTAATGTGATAAAACATTGCATTATGAAAATTAGATTGTTGTTTCAGACTAAGGCGAAAAGAGCTTGCAAAGCAAACTAAGAAAAAAAAACTGCCTAAGCGATTCGAGAATTTCCACTAATGTGCAAGTGGTGCCGCCCCATTGGTAATTGGGAAAAAAATCATTAATTTCTACTTGTAAAGTGAGGAAACCCTCATAAATGTCATACGAGAGATTTCATTCTAAACATAGAAGACGCTATAGCAGGTGAGAAACTTTTCACCACAAATTCTCTTTTACTTCTATTGGTATTTTAAAGTTTAGAGAAATGCAAGTTAAGGTAAACTTAAAGTAAACGAAGAAGGCTAGAAATATTGAGAAATTTTTTCAGAATATCATAATGCAAGCAAATGATTGTAGGATTAATTCTCCACTGTATAAGCCCTTAAGCTTGCCATAATTTGTTTTCATTTTGATATTCTTCTACTGCATTTGAAACTTCACTATTTACTCTAGATTCACCAGAGTTCACTTTTTCTATACTTTATGTTTCTTGTGAGGATTACTTTAATCTCTTAACAAGTGGTTACTAAATTTAGGCTGTGTGACCTTAAAAAATTGCATACGAAAATTGCAAATTGCATTGCATCGCTAGAATAAAGGTAAATGACATAAATCAATGAAGTTAAATAAAAGGGAGTTTCCTTACAGTGCAGGGCTCAAAGTTGTCCTTCCTTTAAAAAAAGAAAATGTCCTTAATTATTAAACATTTCAATAAATGTTCTGAAATTTCGTGATTTTCCAAATTAATATCATAATAAATATCATTTATCTAAAAAAGAATTGAAGAAATTTTAAATTCAAAAATTATGTTATATATGCTGTGAAACAAAGTAAATCATAAAATGAGCGACAAAGTCTTCATAGCATGTCAAGTACGACATTAATCTATTTTCAGTGTTAGAGACAATTACCCTTGATTCGATAGCATAAAGGTATTCGATGTGGGAGAAATATATAAAACGTTCTAATCTCTCTACTCCCTCCTCATCACTATATTATACTCTACTGTTTTTCACAAGAGAATCCTCGCATTTTACTACTAATTAACGATTTTCCATACATAGACTATTTTCCCCCTTCATTGGTAAAAAAAAAGAAATTTTTGCATAACTTTTAAAAAAAAATCTGAGTTTTTTTTAAAAATGTTTTTCTTTTTTTTTCACTACTTAAATGCAGGAACTACTAAAACTATTACCAATTGTATATCTGTGAATCCATGCTGGTATCATACAAATTGCTCCCATTAGAGAATCAGCATCCTTAAATTGTCCTTAAGTTGGCAATTTTGTCCTTAATTTTTGCATTTTGAACATCCAGCCATGCAATGTTGCCCCACCTGCTGTCAACAAACAACACAAAATGTCTGCTCCTACTGTAAACTAATTGTTGATTTCTTTTCTCTTATAGTATTAGTGGCTCTTCCAATGTTACTGAGAGAATCCTGACACAACTGTTGACTGAAATTGATGGTATTGAACCACTCAATGGAGTGTGTATCCTTGCTGCCACAAACAGGCCAGACATCATTGATCCTGTGAGATTTCATTGTTATAAGACATATTTTTAATTAAGTATTTGCATTTTTTTGCTATGTATGATGTTCAAAAAGAAAAAAACAAGATCCCTTAAATAACTTTTGACCTATTGAGTGGATTTTTATGTTATACCGTCAAATCCTGTGGGATTTTAGAGAATACCTTAAATATGGTAGTTAATTTTAACACAGTATATTTTATGCTACGAATTGAGACATTTTTTTTCCTTATTCATCAAAATGTAAAAATAAGGTTTTAATTGTTTAGTTGGGAGAACAACTCAGAGTTCATTTTATTTTTTGCATATTTTAACAGGATCTTCAATTATATATTAGAAAATTACATAAAAAAATTTATATTTTTTCTATTTACTATTTTTAATTTATTAATAATGAAAGAAAAAAATTTTTTTTTCTCAAATTGTAAGGCATAAATTACTACACATGTGCTAGATAAGTGTTGGAAACACTTACCTAGCATGTAATTTTACAAAACAAAACTTTAATTAAATTGGTCTTGTAGTTTAACAGTTCAAAGTTTTTTTTAAATATTTTTTTTTTTATTTATTTTAGTTTTTTTTTTTTGATGGAGTTTTGCTCNTTTTTTTTTTTTTTTTTTTTTTTTTTTTTTTTTTTTTTTTTTTTTTTTTGAAACTTTTTGATTAGTTTCATTCAAATTTTGTATTTTATGAATTAAAATTAAATTGTTTAAGAAATTTTATACTTTAGAATTCAGAACATTCTTAATTATTAATAATTTTAAAGTAATAAATGATGAAAAAATTATTTTTGAATTATTTTTTATACCTTATTTTTATATGTAAAATGATTTTTAAACTTCTTAAAAATTTTCTTAAAAGTATGGGGAAATACACTAAAAGTAAAATTAACATTAAAGAGTCTAAACTTTTGATCATTCTCCTGACAAAACTATTAAGACCCTATATATTATCCTATTTTAAGGGTTAGAAATTCAAATCCCCTCAAATAAAAATATCATTATTCAGAACAAGCATGTTTTTGTGTTTGAATTTGTAACATATAAAAGTTAGATAGCACATCTAAGCTCTTTGAGAAGACTAAGTAAAGTTCCAAAAAGTGATTTTCACCCTCAATTCCAGTTGAGTAAGGTCATAAAAAGGATTGGAGTTAAAATTAGAGATGCTCACTTCTGGGTCACAATACTGTTTGCTAAAAAGAAATGAGGTACACATAATGACTATCAGAAGGCCAGTACTAAAAATACTCTTTGTATTTTTGTTTTAAAAGAACTTTATTCTTTAGTTCTCATGTCTATGAGCACAACGCTTAGTAATATTTTTTTAAATGAAAAATGTATCTAAAGTGCAAAGCAATTTAACTGAAAATTAAAATTGTAATTCTAAACCAGTGATGCTTTAGAATAAGTGTGGGACACAGCAAAGAAATTAGATATACTAGTTTCAACTTTCCACATCAATATTATTAAATCCAAGTTAACTGTGCAATTAAATGCTCAAAATTATATTTTAATGGGGAATTTTTATTAATTAATCGTATAAACAGTGTTGTACTGTACGTGAAAATCTGAGCTATAGATTAAAAATTATTTAGGGTGTTATATTTGTCATTTTATGAATTACATTATTCATCATATAGCTTTTGAATTAATGATCATGATAGTTTAAAAAGATCTAACCTTAAATAAAATAGATAGGTCAATTCTGCAAACCCATTAGGTACATCACTATGGTTAGGTTAATGATAATTTATTTCTTCCTTTTTTTAAAAAAATTATCGCATTTAATAATGTACATATAAAGCAAAATAAAAAAGATTTTGTGTCTACTAAAAAATTGATTTGTTTTATTTTTATGGCTTGTTACCAAAACGGTATCTTTGATGCTAAACAGTAGGTAAACGTATAGTCACATTTTTCTCCTCTTCAACTGCAGATTGAAAAACCCCTATTATTTTATATAATTGGACAATTACATTATTTTCTCATCATAAATAGAATGAACTAGTTTAAACAAAACATAATTAAAGTACTTACTACCCTGTTCTCTATATGCTTGTTTAAATTATAAAACTTTTTTGTTTTTTCAAGAGCTTGGATGTTTTACGAATTTAAACCGTGCACACTAGAGATGAGTTCAAACTTGTTTTTGGCGGTCCAAACCAGAAGAATTTTAATCCGAGTCTGCCCAAGATTTAGTTTATGATTTATCCAAGATTTAGTCCAAAGTACATACGATTACTGAGAGCTCGAGTGTACTTCAGATAAAGTCCAAATATTGTAATCTTTTCATTAAACCTTTGATGTGCAGAAGAAGAAATCAGACATAATAAAATTTTGATTAATTGATGAAGCGAAGCAGGAACAAATTAAAATTAGTTGTTCCCAAAGTGAACCTTAATTACTTAATAAGTTAAGCGGGGAAAAATAAAAACAGACATATACATAGTAAATAGTTTTGTATGGCCTAATTTCTTTAAGTAGTAAATTCATAAAAAAAATTGCCTCAGTAATTTCAAAAAATACAAAGTTGGATCGTTTTGTGTAGATTTATTGTAGTTGTCAAAAATAAATTTTAAAAAATTATTTTATAATATAACTCTTTATAGGTGAATAAATATTTTTTTTTAATGTTACATCAATGTTTTTTTAAGGTTTAGTGCCACTGCCCAGTATGCATTTAACCGGTACTCTAAACACTGATGTTTCTCCTAATATGTCCTTAGTATAATACTATTATATATATGTGTGTTACGGCCAAAGCCCGAAGTCCGACCACTTTGCGAATTAAGTGGCCACGATGTTCCGGCAAAACGCAATGTACTGATTCAAGGATGCTTGGTAGGTAGCGCATCTGCAATTCCAACAGTAATGTGCCACGTGGCGAATTTTATTAAAAAGTTAATTTGCTAATATTGCCCCTTTTGTTTTCTTTTTTAATTTAAAAAATAAAATTTTTTACTTTGTCTCAAATGGCCACATCCCAACCGCAGTTAGCTGCGGGTACCGCAGCTAGTAATTTTTAAAGAATGAAGTTATGGTTATATAGATTCAATAATCCGTGCCAATGATTTTTTCTTCCAACTTTGGCTGATCCTCCCATGCCACTTCACGATCTGGCCGGTCAATTCCCGAAATCAAGAAAAGATCGGACATTGGCCAGCAAATTTACAGTGTTCTTAGCCATTTCTCAAAGTGGCCGAATTCGGGCTTTGGCCGTAACATATATATATAATGGTGACAGTCGTGTGAGCAGGACAAACAGGCAAAGGATTTTAAAAATATCAAATTAATTTTATTTAATCATTATATGATGGTGGAAATCGAGAGAGGGACACAAAATCATCGTGCTGCTCCATAAAATTTAGGGAAAATCTTGCAAAGAAAATCCATAAAATGTCTCATTGTAGGGAATAAGGGAAATCTTAGTAATTGCACAATAAAAGGTATATAATTGCACAAAACAGTGGTGGCTGAGCCGTAGGGCTTCGCACTGTCGTACCACAGGTCCCTGGTTAGATCCTCGGGCCAGGCAAGTTTGACTCAGCTTTTCATCCCTTCAGTGGGTCGATAAATTAGTACCAAGCATGCTTGGGAACTAAACACTGGGGGTTCCGCATTCGGCTGCCCACCTGACCGGAACATCTACTCCCGCACCCCAGAGCCCAAGGTCAAGAAAACTGAGATGGGCACAGTAGGCCTTGGCCCTCTATGGGATGTCGCGCCGCTGAGTTTAGTTTAGTTTTAGTAATTGCACAATAATAGATATATAATTGCACAAAATAGGTCGTACGATTCCCACAAAGAGCAAAATGTCTTACTCTTAATTAGTGCATACTTGAACCAAAAATAGATTAATAAACAGGATGTGAATTTTAAAGTGTGTTTCATTTTGAAGAATAAATTAAGAAAAGGAATAACATAAAAAGATTAATTAAAGCTTTTTATGTTATATATATATATATACACACACACAATAGCATTATATACTGTAATAATACTGTCACCATGTCGAATAACTGAATTTTCCAATTGCCGGATGATCAAGTACTAGATATTTTTTCTCATTTTTAACAAAACAAAAAACATTTTGCACAAAAATTTATTTTATCATTAGCGTTAGGGGTAAATTGCTTCTTTTATCACCTGATATCCTTGGAAAGGAGGAACCCCTCTCCTTTCATATTTAATTTTCTCTTGTTCCAAAGAGGGGGTTACAGGGTTGCCATTTCCTTCCTCCAATAAGGGAACATGTTTTTAAGGGAACAAAAAAGTCAAATTTGTTTAAATTTCATTTGATTTTGAAACTTATGCTAGAATAAGCTGACTGTTTTCTAATACATTTTGCAGGCATAAGATGTAGTTTTGAAAGTTGTCCGATAATGCAGATTTTTAGATAACCAAATCGGCTTAAAATCTAATAATCTGGATAATCTGCATTTTACTTTATAGCAATAAATTTCATGCTTTTATAAAAAAAATGAGTTCTAAAAATATTATATAAAAGTTGCAGTTATTTTTTTTAAATTTATTTATTTTTATTTATTATTTTTTAATTTTTTATAAGAAATTGTTCTACTTTATTTAGAGTTTTTTAAGACCTGGAAGATTCGACGACATGATCTATGTTCCATTGCCAGACTCAGACACAAGGAGTGAGATTTTTTCTGTGATGTTGAAGAAAATGTCCACATCTGATGATGTTAATGCTACTTACTTGGTAAATGCAACTGAAGGATATTCTGGTGCTGAGGTAAAGGTCATTTTGGTTTTAGAACTCACTCAATGTGATTTAACCGAATTGGCGTCTCACATCTTTTCCCCAAATCGCCTAAAACCTTGTTCTATAATAGAACCTATTAAGGGAAATTGCATTACAAAGTGAAACACCCTGAAACTTTTATGAGCGAAAACTCAATATCATGACACCAATTTATGAAATATGGGTGTTTAATATAAAATTTTAGACTAAGATTTATAGTTAAAGTACTTACCAATGAAAAATATCATAACTTTATAGTAACTAATGTAAGAAAAAAACTTAGTTCTTACAAGATTCGCGATATTGGATTTAAAAATTAAATTAATATGATTCGCGATTTTGGATTTTAAAAACACAAAAATACAAATTGCGACTTTGACTTTTAACAATGCTCAGATACAAATCGCTATATTGGATTTTTAAATCGCCTTAATGCGAGTGGCAATGCATGATTTTTTTATCGTGTGAATACGAATACCGACATTCGACTTTAATCACTTAAATACTAATCACCATGTACGATTTTTCAATCAATTCAAAATATGTAACTTTTAAATCGGGTTAATTCGAAAATCGAAGTTCAATATTAAAATCGCTTGAATACGAATCGCGATATTAGCTAATTCCAGTGTAGTTTCAAATATTACAAATATCGAAAATTTGACAATCCTACAGAATCATATTGGCAGAAGAATAGCGTTTATGAAAACATCTCTTTAACACGATTTAACGGAAGTTTCGAAATTTAAATTTTAGATGGTGGAACTTTCGTCAGGTGATAAGTTTTGATCAGCGATCGCAAATCAATGATCTTAAGATATGTGAAATTCCGTGAAATCTGTGGAAAAATCACATGCCCTGCTCCTAATTTTTTTTTTCCTGGAAGGATGATGTGAAGAACCTAAATTCCGTGATATACCCGGAATACAATCACCCCTGACCTATGTGTATTTTTCACAACCACTAGTGTTATGCTTAGTACCTTCTAAGTATGACGATCTTCTAAGTAGTTTTATGTTTAGTACATTCTCAGTTTTAAATTAGCAGATTTTCACTCCCAGAAGGGATGTAGTTACCATTTTTCAATCTGTTAGGATCACTCAGTGATAAACGCATGGCAGCCAGAAATAAGTGATTCTATTCGTTCCAGCCACTTTTGAGGATGAAAAGTTAAAAATTTTTCATGGTTCACCTTTTTTCTGCAAGTTTGTAATCTTCGTACAAAACGCTAGGCCGGTTAACATCCAGCAACAATAGAACTCGCAACCTTTAAGTCCTATAATCCCTATAACCAATATTTTTTTTTTAACACACTTAGAAATCTATGATTGCAGCACAGTCCAGTGCGATTATCTGGAATCCTGAACCAGCTTTGGGAATTTCTCCCACATCCTTCACGGCATCTATATTCAAGCTTTACAGCAAGATTGCCCATGAGCAACACAGACGGTCAGCTAAATTTTGCAAGCTAAGGACAAGCTAAATTTTGAAGCTTAACGTAATAGGAACAGCTTGAGGAAGATCATTGCAGGGGTCGCATTCCCCCTAAAATTCATAAAACTATGTGCAAACCCTAAAATTCCTAAAAATCTGATAAAATTTTGTTGGTGTTCCTAAAAAATTAGAGTTATAGGCTAAATATAAATAAAAAAGCAATAATCTAAAATATAAGAATTTAACTACAATAATTAAAACTGTTTTAATTTTGCCACATGGGAATTCTGACCCTGAGAGAGGTTTTACGATAAATAAAGCAATGCTTAATGTGAGTCACCATGAGAATACTATTATGTCTCTTAGACTAATCAAAGATACCATTCAAAATTATCGAGGAGTGTTGAAGATCACCACAACACTATTGAGGGCAGTAAAAGAATCTCACAAATCATATCAAGAATATCTTAAAAATGATCATGATTAATTTGTTTTTCCCTAACTTCTAATATAAATTGCTGATTAGAAATCTAATAATATCACACAATAGTTTTTCTTAATAAAGTAAGGTAAAGGGTAATAATAAAGTTTTGATTAAGAAGGTAAAAATTAAATAAAAATCCAAGTTGGTGTTAATTTATTTTTTCTCTTGATTTATTCTCACTTTTGTCTGTTCCTGAATTATACACTTTATTTCTGATAGGTAATATGTAAAGTTGAAATTTCATTTTTACACTTTAGGGATTTCATTCTTAATAAATTTCAGAGCTTTATTTTATGGCTTGCAATAATTTATGATATGTGTGGATGAATTGTAATAATATTCTGTTATGTAATAAACTACCGTGTGATCTGTTTTTATCCTAGCAAAATCATATATTACCCCTAAAATTTACCTAAAAATTTTTGAAAAAAGTTCTTAGAATTACCCTAAAATTTAAAAAAAACTTTGCTGCTACCCCTGTCATTGGTTTTCTCACTGCACCCTCAGGAGACAGGTACATTATGGGTATTGAATCCGATTCTCTTTGTCGAGGTTGTCATCTGGAGGAGAAGACTTCAAAACATATACTTTGTGATTGTGAGGTCTATTCTGCTCAAAGATTTGAGCATTTAGGTCAACATTGCATTAAGGCCTGGGATTTACAAGATATTTCCTGTCATGTGTTTGCTGAACTTTGTTTCAGCTATAAGGCTTTTCGGTTGATCACGATTTAGCGTTTGGGTACAATAGACCTCTGGTCGATGTGCCCTGCTCTTCGAAGCTGCTAAACCTCTAAGTCTAAACTCCCGATTTTCCGCAGGCAGATCATCCACGCTCTTCTCTCCCTTTTTTTTTTGCAGTGATAAACAATATAGCGTTTAGAATTGAAAATAAATAAATTCATAGAAATGGAACTATTTTAAGAATTTCAAGAACAGCATACTAGCAAACATTCAGGCTCCTAGCCCAGGTGTTTACAATTAATCATGTAATGGGTCTACATTTAAACAGTGTAGCTTCAAGTGCAATACCTAAGCATGATGCGTGACTGTTCATAATAAATTTAAATCAGCACTGAAAATTTCCTTCTACATTTTTTGAAAGACATTCGCACTTTGTTTTTGGTATGATAAATAAGGATTTTTTTTGTTTCCTTTTGAATCTATAAGAACAACGCTATTATTTTTTCTTTAAAAATAATTCATTTTTTCATATCTAATTTGCATTCTATGTATGAATTGTAAAAATGTGAAGAATTTTTTCTCCTATCTACCTTTTTTTTCCCTTTCCGCAAACCAACCCATATTAAAATTTCTTAGAAATTAAAGAAAATCCAGATTAGTTCGCATCTTTGAATATGCTTTAAGCTTTTCAAAAAATGAGTTAGTTTAAAATTGAAGTAGAAACCATACAAAACTTATTATTATTTTTTTTTTTTAAGATTTCAGATATTTGTGACAGAGCAGGCAGATGTGCTGCTACAGAAGATGCAGCATCCGTGTCTATGAAGCATTTTACCCAATCTTTGAAGGAAGTTTTACCCAAAACATCAGAAGATATGAAGCAGTTATTTGAAAAATACGAAAAACAAAGAACTTCTCATTTTTCATAACTTTAATTTGTGCTATTCCATTTCAGGAGGTTGTACAAATCACCAAACTATTATTGACACTTTTGACGCTCAACTAATTATGATAACAGTGTACTTTCCAACAACTACACAATTTTCATACTTTCAGAAATTATTTAATTCTAGTGATAGCAAAAATAATGTTTTAGTAAATTTAGAATTAAAATATATATTGTCCAGCACTACATATGCATAATTTAAACAGATGTATAAGAAAGTGAGATAGACAAGGGACCACATTCGCATGTTCCGATAAAAGTTTTATTAAAAAAATTGTTTGTTTTAAAGATTTCGGCTTTAGTTCACTGCCAATGGAAAAAATACCTCACAAAAGTAAAAATACCTCAAACATTGGAGGGTATGTAATATGTTCAACTGCAGTTGTATCAACATTTACTATGGTAATAGGTATTTAATTTACTAATATAGATTCAATCTCAGTAGGAGAAATCCCCAGCTCGGCTACTACTGATTTTCAGAGCATCTGCACATTGCTTTTCATCTCGGATTTAAAAAACAAAATTAAAATATTACTGAGAGGAGAAAAAGAAAAATCATTTTTATTTCAATAATTATTTGCTGTAGGTCTTAACAAAATTAGTTTGCTAATCCACACGCACTAAGGATTGCGCACTAGACAAATAACCAAAGTATTAGCCAATTTTCAAAAGTCTTCGCCAAATACTAATCTTAAAAATTTTTTATTATTACTTTTTTTCCCATAGAATAATTCCACAGGGTTTTATTTGTATTTTATGGTAGTTCGTTTAAGGCTTAAATTTGGATTTCATTCGCCAAATATACGATTTTATTGCATTTGGCCAAGTGGTGAATGCTTGGCATAGCCCCTGCAATCTACAGATGTGTAAGCAAAGAGAAAAAAATTATCCCGTCCGAAAATTCTAAATAATGTTCTTTAAATAACTGGAATTTTTAAAAATTAATAATTTATAAAACAACAAAAATTAAAAATAAATAAATTCTTGAATTTAGAAAACTAATAATTTTTTATAGACTGTATAGGGACTTATTCTATTTTTAAAATTGCTCATGTTACATTCATTTAAAAGTATATTATTTCATATAAAAAAATTTTTGTGCATAATATTTATTTACCTCATACATGCTAATTTTGTTGTAAAACACATATAGTTTAATTTTTACAGTGATTGTCTGTGATACTAAGAGTCAGAAAGAGACTAATTTAAATTTATAGAGATTGTGCTGCAAATTGACTCTGTGAGTTCTTTTACAGTGATAAAAGATTATTTACAGCCTCTTGAAATAGAATTGTACACTTTTCCAGTTTTCAACTGTAAATAATACGCTATCTTTGTATATAATTCATGTCATAGAAAATGTATAGATAAGTGTTTCTCACCCTCCAAAGTTTTGTCAAATGTGCCAAAAGAATTTACACTCCCTCATTGAATAAATTTTTTAAATTAATAATATCTGTTTCTGTGGCATACTTTCCATGATTCATTTTTAGATGAGCTGCACATGATGCTATATATTTTTAGTGTGCTATTAAACAAGGGAGATTGTGAAATGCTGATGTATATATTATGGAATATTATAATTTATAAATTTGCATTAAAATGCATTTAATGTTCTAAAACATGTGATTTATTACAAAAAAGAATTAAATGAAAAATCAAATAATAAATAATAATAAATCATAGTTTGTCTTATCACAGGGAAGTCACGGGACACAGAAATTTTCAATCTGGACAACCTAGGGAATTTAACTAAAATATTCAAAAGTTAGGGTATTCATTAAATTCCCCAATGTCTCGTGATCCTCTCATTGCAATGCCCTTCATTACTTTATAAAAAAGGCCAGAACTATGGAGGCTGTTGAAGCAGATTTTAAGAGTGATAGACATCATGACCTGGCAAATAAAGTCTAGACATAGACTGCCCAGGAGGAGTCTTATACAGAAGGCTGCTATGCTAAATACAATGATAAACTATGTTTACATTGTTAATACCTTTTATTTCATGAATTAAACATATACAGTTTCTATTTATAAACAGATATGTATAAAAAAAAAAGCACATTAACTGTAAATCAAATACGAAATTTTCTCGGCAGAGCTTGCCTTCTATAATACATGGTACAACAAAACTTTGACTTGTTTTAAATTATAAAAAACACATAAGGAGCAAAAATGTGACCATACTACAGATATTTATCAACAGATGATGAGGCAAATCGTGAATTGAGGAATTTTGCTTTATCAATAACAGAGTTCACTTGTTGCTTCGTGAAATGTCGAACATCCATTTCGTCACGGTCAAACGCTTTCCTTTCTTCTTTTCTTTTAGATTTTTCCTGTAACAGAGGAAAGTAAGTTTTAAGTAAAAAAAAATTGTATATTGAAGTATGGAAAAGAAATAACCATTGGAGTTTAATAATCACACATCAGATTCTACCTTCAACAGAAGTTTCGGATTGAGTACAGCAAATAAAAAACTAACAGACAAAATACAAATCAAAAGTTATATGTAGATCGTTATAGATATTGATTAATATTTTTTCAGCTCGGTCAATATTTCTTTTTCTTTCTGTCCTGCAGACATTTGGAAGCCTCAGTACTATATGTAAATTTAAGTATTTACTAAAGTTCAATTTTGAATAATAATTCATTTTTTATAGTTTAAGTGTGGAGTTTCCTTCATTTTAATTATTATTTAGACTTGTTATTCAGCTGTTTTTATTCTCAATTTCAAAGTAACATTTTGCGTTTCAAATATAAATTTATAGTTTGATAATTTCAGACAAGCTATACCAGATTTGGAAGGGGAAAAAAGAACATAACATTTTAACATCGAATTTTAGAAACTTTTTTTTAAAATTATAAATATAAACAACTTTATTACAAATTTAAACTAAAATAATTTAAAGAAACAACAACGTTAAAAAATTATATATAAAGCAAAATTTATTTGTTGTAAACATGTCCAGTAATTTCACCTTTAAGTTATACAACTCTTCTGTTAGTTATTTCAAAATCTCATTAATTATTGAACTTTCAATTAGAATCAATTCTAACTATGAGCCAATCTGACAATTTAATATTCTGTTTAATATAATCTTCGTTTATATTTTTTATAATCAGAACTTAATATTTTTAATTCAAATGCTATCAATTATCAGAGATTGATTCAAATTTATTAAATAACTTATCTTCATTATACAGGATTTGAAAAATCATAAATAAGCATATGATCCCCAATGAGACTTTTACAGCTTCTTGATAAGAAAACTTAATCAAGTTTTTTTCCCTTTTATAATAATATTTAAGAGTCCTAAAAATTTTGAAGTAACAAAACCAATTGAATAGATTGAAGCAGTAATGAAAAAAGAAAATAATGGAAATAAAAATATTTTTATTTCCATTGTTTTCTTTTGTCTTTATTGCTTCAATTATTCTTTTGAAAATTCTGCTGCTTTGCGCGTTTCTTTTAAAGAAAGTTCTGTTATTATAGAATTAAATATTTTGTATTCTTTTACCGATTGAATAGATATGATACTTCTATCGTTTGCGGATGGTTCTTCAGTTCATATAAAATATTTTCTATTTTAGAATGTCAAATATTTTCAAGTGATAAACGCAGAATTTTTCAGAAAAGCTTCATGTCTTAAATGATACCATAAACTAATAATTTAGTTTTATTTAAACAAAATACAAGCAAGTAATGTGCCTAATAAAAAATCAAAATCTTATAATGGAAAAATCTAAATTTAAAAAAAAAAAAATTTCTTTAACAATTTTTTAAAAATATTTTTTTAACACAATTAAATTTTAATAAAAAAAAGCAAGTTATAATGATTCTATTTGTTAAATTCTGCATTAACAAAAAAGCATAAAATACGAGAAATTAAATTCACAAAACAAAGCATTAAAGTGTGTTATTTCTACTACAAAAAAGTCAACACTAACAATTCCTTTTTATTTCTTTAACAAGATTGTCATAATGATCATATTCTTAACATAATATTACTGATTGTTATTAATACAGTACACTCTCGATTATCCGGTTTGCGGATTATCCGTGCTCATTCCGGAGTCACACAAAAAATATAAAGAGAAACACTTTCAAGATTAAAAAAATTTGATTCATGAAGTTATAACACTACCAAATTTTTGGAAAGCAATATTTGTTATTGGATTACAGTATATTGAACAAATCGTCTTCGTTATCACGATCGTGGAGAAAGATGATACCGCTTGATGAACAATCCTCTTCAGATGTTCAAGAAAAATATGATAACAATATTCTCGAACAAGCAAAAGAAATCTAAGGTTTCGAAATTCTTTATGAAGAAAATTTAGAAGATTGGTTTCAAAGTGATGCATGTGAGCCTGGCTTCCAGTATTTGACTGATGAAGACATCGTTATGTTGTTAAATCAAATAGTGATGATAGTAACTGATGCCGAAGATGTAGTAAATGAATGAAATACAATTTCTCATTCTGCTGCTCTGTGGAAACTTTATTAGATTATATGGGAGGATTTTATTACGGTGACATTACTGCGCTTCGTAAAATATGTGTATCGATATATGGCGAAGACGCATTACACATTTTTTTAAAAGGAAAATTCCTAGTTTGATGTTATGCATGCAAATGTCAGTAATTTTTATATTTTTTGTACTGATATTGAATTTTTCTTTAATAAAAGGAGTTTTCGGATTATCCGTGTTTTTTTATTGTCCGTGCGACTTGTCCCGGTGATTAACCCGGATAATCGGGAGTGCACTGTAGTTTTAATGTTAATTTTTAATAATCAGTAGTTTTCGGAAAAAGTGTGAATGATGTATCATTAAAAAAATTCAAGGATAAGACGGGTCATAAAAAATTCAGTTTTTAAAAAGTAGATTTTATTTTATAACCGTCATTAAACAGCCAACCCAAAATAGTAGGGTTTATAGCTACTATTGTTCAACTTTGTAGCCTTGCAATTGTGAACCCAATCCAGAAGACAAGAGAACTGCAATAAATATTGGGAGAAATTTGCCTTCATGGATTATGTATGATTCATGCACTTTTTAATGTAAAAAGTAGATTGAAATATTTAAAAAATTTTGCAACCCTTGTATTAAAAGTAAAAAATAGCTTATGATAGTTTTAAAAATTAATGGATGGATTTATTAGCCATTCTTTTTAATGAGCACAAAATAATCAAGAACTTACAGATTTTTCCTTGTTTTTCAATTTCTTTGCATGCATATCCATTAAAGATTCTGCTCGCCTAGATTTCTAAGAGGAACAAAATATTACAGTTAGTGTTATTATACATGTTTTTTTTTTAAAAACAGTATTATTTTGTTTTGCTCGCATGCTTAGGGTGATACAGTACTAAGTCCTGTATCCGGATATCCATTTAATGGAAGGGTCTCTGTTTAACAGTCAAATATATATACTATTTTTTCCCTTACATAAAATTTGTTTTTATTTATTTTTTACTGTTCGATATTAATCTGATTTCCGTAAGAATATTTTTTAAAAAAGAAAATTGTCTATCACGGCATTTCACAACAAGATGAAAGAAAAAGATCGAATTTTTTTTCTTTCTCACATAAAAGGATAAGCGCTGCCAAGAATCACGCACTCAATTTCAGAGTGCCTAAAAAACTTACATTTTGAAAAAAATTCCGGATTTGAGAAGAAATCATCGCGACTAAAGCGAGTTATAAAAAGATTATTCAAAAGTGCGATTTGGAATTCGCAGATCGTAATAGTATTACATTAAAAATGAAATCGAAAATTTAAGAACTAGAAATTCCAGAAGAAAATGTGATGGACAAAATCACTTCGACAATAAAATCATCACAAATCTAGTGCTTCAAGTGGGCGATTCCAAATTTTCTGTGCACAGTTTACTTAGCGAAATAATATTGTATTAATATTCGAAATAATATTGCAACCCAATTTTTTGAGTTTACAACAACTAATATTCAACTCAGTAGCCTTGTATTTTTGTACTCAATCCAGAAGACAAAGGAACTTCTGGATCAAGTATTGGGAGAAATTTGCCTTTGTGTAGGACTATTTGATTGAACTCACCTGCATTTACATGCATGGTGAGGTAAATCTCCCACGGTTGGTCTGACAGCAAGAGGACTAAAACTCATGATCCGTCTACCACTGAGTATATATTACGTCAGTCCAAGCTGGGTTCAGAATTCGTATCGACTAGCCATCACAGGGATTCGAATCCGTGTCACCTCATTTGAAGGTGAATGCTCTATCTCCTCAGTCATCACGACTCATTATCCTCAATTTGTTATTTTTTATTGAATAAGAATGTTTTGATGTTTGTGATTACCTTAAAGACCTATTATCCGAAAAAATATATTTTCCAGACTTTCCCAAAGTCCCGATGATTCCGGATATGGGAATTTCCACTACTATATATTTAATAAATGGAATATTAATAGAGAAAATTTTTTTTTAGATTCTCTGAAACATGTTACATTAAAAAAATGTATCACATCTTTTTATTAAATGATTGTTATAATATTATAATTGTGATAAGAACTAAATAAACAATAAAATAACAATAAGAAGGTAAAAAATTATAATAAGTTAACAAGCAAGATAAGTAATAAGAACAATTTGCTTTTCTCACGTCACCATTATTCTATTTATTGCTTTGGGTATGTTATAGCTTGTTTATCTTGGTTTTATACTAAGTCTAAAAGAAATCTTATTTTAAAAATCAAGAACGTTCTTTCCTTCGCCCTCTTCTATTGTCTATCTAATTATCTTAAATATCACAAGTGGAGATTTTGTAGAACCTAAGATTTTTATCGTGGCACAGAATTTTTTCAGTAAATGCACAAAGAAGGAAAACCAAAATTTCTGGCATTCAGTAACTGAAACAAATGGTTATTGGGAAAAAAATTAAGGATTAAAAATGATTTTTTCTACCTTTGGTTTTTGTACTATCAGATTTTATTTTCATGCTATTCTGTAATGATATTTATGGAAACTAACATTCATTGGTTGTAATTTTTATAAGAATAGATTTCAATAAAGTTTCGTTTTCATTTACGGCATATCACTTTTATTAAAAATAATATAACGTAGAAAATAAAATTTGCATTGATCAAGCACCCCAAATTTGATGATACTCTTGCATTCTTGAAGGTCTAGCTTTTAACATTCAACAGACATTATAACATAATTTTTTTCAGGAAAATTAATACCTTCTTTTAATTAACAGTGCGACTAGGTAAATACAGCTTTAAAAGAACTAAATATTTCTTTTAAATAATGGAACAATTAAGAAGAAGGTCATAGTAAACCAATTAAATCAAATCTGCATTACACAACTTTAAAAAAAGAATTAAAGAGTATTCTATAATTAAATATGAATGCAACTTACATTATATTTTTTAAGCTCTTCTGATGTTTTCTTGTCCTTTTCAGAATGTTTAACATGCTCACGTTTCTTCTCCTATAGATTGTAATGCCACAGCATTGCAAATAAATTAACATATTATAAATATTAAGTAGAAAATGTAATATTAATCATAAAATAAAGGGTCCTATAAATGATAATGAAAAGTTAATTATATATCCACATTTCTCTTTTAAAGCTTACTGCCAATTGAGATAGTGCAAAATCAGGAAAAAGATTTTGATATGGTATAATTTTTAAACAAAATATATAATTGTATTATCACTACGTTGTGAAAGATTAAATAGGAGCTTAATATTATATCTTTGATAAGCTGCTATTAGTTAAACATAAAGGAGTATCATGCTGATCTCAGTCTCTTTTTAATTTTCGAGGGAGAAATGCATTGCACGTACGTATCAGTGAACAGAAGGAGGAAGGGAAATAAAAATCCATGGCTATACTTTACGATATGACGTAATAAAGTTAATACAAATTTTTTATTGAAATACAAAACAGCTAAAATACATCAATTTTTTATTAAATAATAAAGTAAGAATCTATTAAGCTGAACAATTTAGAACCTTCAACAGATTTTTAGAAAATTGGGAATTTTTTTTGTGCTTGTTTTCCTTTCCATTTGAACAAGAATGATATAGTCATCCCTGAAGCTCAGAAGATGGAAAAATAGTGAGGGATTCTTTTTCTCCTTTTGTATAGAGGAAAAACTTCAATATTTCTTTCTTACCTTTGAAGATTTAGCATTGGAAGGGGTGGGGGAAGGGATAAATTCTTTATCTTTTCTGTGTGCTTGAAAAAATCTGTGGTTCTCTGATTAGCTGTTCTGTGGTTGTCAATCAAAACCTAAAGGAGCAGCAAACTTAGAAAAAGTAAAGCGAATCTCAATTAAATAACGTTTTGCAAGCAAATAATTGACTCTTGAAGTAAGTTTCAACAGTTTCGACGTCACGTAATTCAGATGAAATGAGTTCTAAAATCACTGATTTTATTAAAAGAATTATAATTCGTGTTTTCTAAAGTACTTAAATCCTTTTTTCTTTTCTTTTTTTAAAAAAAGCTGAATCCTAAAATACATGTGTTTTAAATAAATCATAATTTAACGAGATGTGCCAAGAGTCTAGGCTTAACATTCCATGACATCACCTAAAATTGATAATATACATAACAGCAATTCACTTAAATTTATGAGGGCTAAATATCAGTGAACAGAAAGTGGTAGGAAAATTATTAAAAAAATGCTATTAAAAAAATATTAAAAATACAAAGACTTAATTGGAATACTAAAATACAGCTTTTTTTACTCAGTACTAAGGTAGGAAAGTTAAGATGCATTAAATAATTTTTAGTGATCCAGGAAATTCAGGCATCTAGGATGGCGGTGGTCCCAAGGATAATTGGTTCTGTTACAAATAAAATTACGATTAACAAAGTTTTACCAAATAATGATTTGTAACAACAAAAAAGAAGTTACCTTTGAAGGAGGCGCTAAGCACCTAGAGATTGCTCCTAATTGATTTTTTTGGGAGGTATTAGGCACAATCATCCATTCTTCTCGTTCTACTTTGTGCATCTCAACATTCTGAAAAAATAAGCAAATATTCACTTAATATATATATTTACAAATGACTCAAATTACAAATGCAGTCAAACTTGAATAAAACGAAAATAAAATAGCATAAAATTTATTGTCTAACATAATATTTAAACAGCCTGTTCTCTGTTAACTTAATTTTTAATTTAAATTAAAACTCCTCCATACACAGATAACTCAAATACCAGGAGAATTTACCTAGTTTGATTTTTTTATCCATAGATGACCTGTTTCATATTTTGTGAACTAGCAAATGAATTAAATTTTTACAAGAGAAAACATTTTTCCATAAGTCCAAAATAAAAGCAATCAATACTAGAAACTTTTATTAGAATTAGCAATTATAGATCGAACTGTCAACTTACAATAGCAATTTATACAAATGAATAAGACACCTAAACAACCTAACTGATCTCAGGTGATAAATTGCCATATCGTTTGAAAATTTTAAGTGTGTATACACATATATTACTATTTTCTATTTAAAATTACATAATGTAAAGCTCTTGGAAAATAGAGTAACATTGGCTTTCGAATTAAGTCCACCACTGAAAGATTTGTAAAGATTTCAGATTAGCAAAGAATAAAATTCTTACAAATAGATAATTGCTTTAGATTCAAAAAGAAAAAAAAAACAATTTGTACCTTTTATTTCAGGCTTTTAAATGTGATAATATATGAGTAGACTAATATAAGTGTCAAAAATAGAGCAGACTGCTATTTATGATTGAATTGAAATGGTCAATTAATGATTAAATTCAATCTACAATTCACTTCAAATTGAATATTTAGTTCATAGCTTACTAAAGGTTCTATGAACACTTATTAAGAAACAATTATTTGAGGTTCTAAAAACAATAACATTTTTAAAAAAATTCAGATCATGCATATAACTCATAACATACTTTATTATCCAGTTTATGCTTCATTTTTTGAGCTTTTTTAATGATATCAGCTTTTCTATCATCTGCAGCATCAATTTCAGTTCCAAATTCATCAAGAGATGGTCCACACATTTCAAACAAAGATGAATCATCTTGTCGATTCCCTTGCTGTAAATGTTCTGGCAGTGCAGGTCCAATCATAGGGGCTGATAGTCTATCCTTTTTTTCACTAGCAATAGGAAGTTCTGAAGACTTTGATATATAATTTGTTGAATCAATGCCATCATCAGAAGGTTTAACATATCCTGATAAAAAAAATAATAAAATATTGTTTCATAGAATTTATTCACCCATGAACGAGAGCAAATTGAACTCAATTTATCACCCTGCAAATATAACTTCTATTTATTATTATAGTTGAATATTGTTTTACATATGTACATAGATTTATTAAAAATAAATAAAACGTTAATAAAAAAAAATTGAATATATTTTTAAGTTCCCCTTCGATTAATGTCAAGTATTTCCTCTATGGCAACCCACACAGAAACTTCTAAATAACTTAAGTGAATACATCATTTTTTACAGTGCATGTTAGATAACATTTTCAATTTTAGGAAATTTCCTAGTTTTAGTTTAATAGAACAATGCATTATACGCAATTTTTAAAGTTTTAAGTATGCTTCGTTTTTGGTATCATTTTCTTTGAAAAGGCGTTGCATGTAGACACAAAATAATGCCAGTTTTCACCAAAGGACACCTCTAAATACATTTTTTTTGCAGAAAAACTAGGGATAACTAAAAAAAAAAAAAAAAGCCCATTGAAATAAAGTTAACGTAATTTTCTAATAATTTTAGATAGAATAAAACCACTATTTACAAGAAAAACGTACAGTAAAAAACATTCACTTCAATACACACCTGGTGGCAATGGAGGGCCATATAGATCCATATCAGTCATTTTTAAATGCCAAAAGAGTTTTATAGTTTCTTTTAGAATATTTAATTAATAAATAGGCGTCTTACTAAACACAATATTATTTACAGCGGATAAGAATTTTACTTCAAAAATATTCGTGGCATAATTTAAATATATCCATTCAGTTCTTAATAAACTATATACAGTTTCGTTCGATTAAGCAGATTGGTACTGTGAAAACTGTCTTCTTCCCCTAAAAATGACAGTTTTACAACAAAAATAAACAAGAAGACAGTGTATTAATTATTCATGTGTATGCTTTCACATAGCAGCAATTATTGGTGAGATACTTAAGTCTTAATGTTTTCAAAGCAGAAAAATATAAGCTTGTAGCTGTCATAGATGTAATAAAGTTTCTTTCAGAATCTTGTTCAGAATGATTTGAAGTGAATTCAGTAATTTAGAGCAGACTTTCTTTCATTTCCGGAACTGAGAAATGATTTTAAAATTTTTGTAGAACTTGTTTATGAACTTGCAACTTGTGTATGTCTTGAAAATATGCAATTTATGACGAAAAAAAAGTAGAATTCTAACTTTTTGGAAAATGTTTCCTTTTTAGCTAGTATTTAGTGAATTTTCATTTGTTTTCAACAGCCATTATGATGGATGAACATAGCGTAGAAAGTTTAGCTGAAGTGTTTAGGTGCTTTATCTGCATGGAAAAATTAAAAGATGCACATTTATGCCCTCATTGCTCAAAACTTTGCTGTTATACTTGTATTAGACGATGGTTAACGGAGCAACGCTCACAATGTCCTCATTGTCGAGCGTCCTTACATATGCATGAATTAGTCAATTGTCGCTGGGTAGAAGAAGTAACTCAACAATTAGACACGTTGCAGTTAGTTGGAGCTGTAAAAGGAGACAATACAGAAAAAGAGCTGTGCAAGGCTCACAAAGAGAAGCTGACAGTTTTCTGTTGGAACTGTAAACAATGCATTTGTCATCAGTGTGCATTGTGGGGTGGGACCCATTCTGATCATGTTTTCAAACCACTGGATGAAATATACGAGCAACATGTTTCACAAATCAAAGATGAATTTATTCGCTTGAGAAGAAGGCTTTCTGAACTCATCAGTCTTGTGCAAGAAGTAGAAAAAAGCGTTGAAAGTGTAAGAGTTGCGAAGGATGAACGTGTCCACGAAATAAGGCATGCTGTCGAACATATGATATCACGTCTCGATGCTCAGCTGAAGAGTAAATTATTAACGCTTATGGCACAAAAGAATTCCCTCTCTCAAGAAACAGAACAATTAGAATCAGTATTAAAATCTGTAGAACAACAATTGAATACATGTTGCAAAAGTGAGTTAATACTTTTGAGTAATGAACTTCTTCAGAATATGACTGAAATTCAGTGCAAACCTATGGCAAGTTTTGTGACTGCCGCCGTACCTGCCGATTTTCCTAGCGAAATCGTTCCTCCGTACGACGGCAGCACCTTCGTCATGCACAATTTCAGCATCCTTCAGCAAAGAGCAGATCCAGTCTACAGTCCACCTTTGCATGTTTGTGGTTTGACATGGAGACTCAAAGTGTATCCCGACGGAAATGGGGTCGTCCGCGGCAACTATCTCTCGGTGTTCTTGGAATTATCTGCTGGATTGCCAGAAACTTCTAAATACGAATATAGAGTGGAAATGATTCATCAAGGATCAAGAGATCCTTCTAAGACTATTGTAAGAGAATTCGCTTCTGATTTTGATGTAGGGGAGTGTTGGGGATACAATCGTTTTTTCCGTTTGGATCTTCTAGCGAGCGAAGGGTATTTAAATGCCGAAAGGGACACTCTCATACTCGGCTTTCAAGTTCGATCTCCCACCTTTTTTCAAAAATGCAGAGATCAGATGTGGTGTATTAATCAGTTGCAGACTGCACAAGCTCAATATATCACACAGATAAATGATTTAAAAGAACGATTAGCAATTGAACTCTCTAGAAATCAAGCTGCACTTAATAATACTAGAACAGAAACAGATGCCCAAATCGTCCTACCCGACCATGTGCCAACGAGTGTGGGAGCTAGTATTTGTTCCTTAATGTCTACTGCGACTGTAACGTCACCTTTGTCTCCCACATTTAGTGTCACTTCTCCTCTACAGCCACCTTTATCAACAGTATCATCTCTCAGCAACAATGAGTATTTAATTACTTCCTTAAACAGTACTTTTGAAGCTTGTAAGTGTGAGAACAGTATTGACAGTGAAGTTGCTGAACCTAAAAGTCTCGAGAAAAGCATCGACAGCGAAGTCGCTTACGGTGAACCTCGAGCATTGGGCACTAGAATGAAAGTGAAGGGCAATGCGTGCCACGATTGCTCGTATGAACAAAACAGAGGTAGTGCATGCTCTCACAAATGTAATCTCAAAGACGTCGTCCTATTAGACTCTTACGATGCATCTTGCGAAGCAGATTCGTCTAGTTCCGATAATGAAGCCGTTAGTGACGTGAATAATGGAGAAGGTAGAACTAGACATTGTGCTCATTTGGAAGAAAATAGCAACGATGAAAATGACGTCGACGAAGAAACGATCGGTGAGGATTTGGATTTTTCCTTCATTTCTATGTCGAGGCCACGGCGTCAACGTCTTCATTCTTGGAACTCTTTAACGACTCCTCCTTTGTCGCAAAAGAATTTCGGTTCTTCATTCGAGAGAAACCTACTTGAAATGCCATCTGATGATGATGAAATTGCACTGTTACGCCTATTGGAACTGCAGCATCAAAAGCCTTTGCGGCACTGTGTTGCAAATCCTGTTGCAGATCTGCAGAAACAAGGTGAAAAACAGAAGAACGGGCACAGCTGTCGTCATTCGTTGCTCCTCTCTTCGTTACTCGCAAATCAGTGTTCGAGCAATGCTCACAATGATCAACAGTCTTCTATTTTCCCACCTGCTGATTTGCCAGCACTCTCTAAAATTATGTCGTCTCGTAAAAAATGGGAAAGTGGTGCAAATAGCTGTTTTAAACTAAATGAAATTGAGACTTCTGAACAGGCGTGCCAGGCGGCATGTCTGGACTCTCCTTCTACTACCAGTTTATTGGACCAATTTCCACAGCCTTGTTCATCCAAAAGTGCATTTCCTTCCACTTCAGCAACCGTTGCTGAAACTGACATTCATGGTAAACATCAAAGACTGAGAAAAAGTGAAGAAAAACCTTTACAGGGTGCTTCAACCAATGAAGATCCCCGAAAGAATTGCAGTCTTTGGATGGCTTCTCATAAGCCACTTCCTGGACCAAAACCAAACTGGACACTTCTTCAAGGAACAGCTAAAAGAGAACAACCTATCACCTCTGCCAGTTCTGAAAATAAAGCTTTTCATTCCAAAGCTAACACTCACAATTCAGCTTGTGATGTTAACAGTGAATTGAATATTACATCTAGTAATAGCTCTTCATCGAGTGAAAGTTCGAGTGCATCCTCCAAAAAATCTCAAGAATAGCTTTCTTTCTCTAAATTTTCATAGGCTTCGAGTTATTTAGATAATGTAGGCATTTTTCTTCCTTTCTGCTAGTTTGTTGTTTTATGTTATTTATGTAAACTGTGTTTTGTCAAAACAATTTTATATATATATATATATTTGAAAATTAATGTATAGTAAATATTGGTATATTTTGTTTAAGCGTAGCTTGTTGTCTATACGATAAAAAAGTAGTTTTAGAATTATTTTTTTTTTAAGATTATTTATCTGCTTAGTGGTTTTTACTTAATATTCTTGCATTATGTTTACTATTAAAAAATATATAAATATTTATGTAGAAAATTACTTATAAATTAAAATATCATTAATGAATTTAGTATTCTGAAAATTGTTTTTTTGACTAACTATTACCAACATTGCACAATAAAAATACACCCTGAATAATTTTTGACTTAACAGGTTGTATAGAAAAGATATCAGTTAAGATCCTGAACATAAATGATCGTCTAGTTCAAGGGACGATTGTACAGCAACTCGGTCATATTCTCTTGGTAATTTTTTTATTAGAAAATAATTTCCTTATATACTTATTGCAAAGTAATTTTTATTTGTTTTTCAACATTTTAATATAATTTTTACATGAAATTTTTTCTGAGTATATTTTGTCAAAAATTATGAATCATTAATTTTTTATGTTTTTAAAATATTAAATATTTTTTTTAAAAAAAATTTATTAAATTATTTTTAAAGATAACTGAAAGCTATAATTTTTGACATCCAAAATAGATTCTTATAAACTAAAACATTTTTATTCTTTTGGCAGTTGCTTATAAATACATTTAAAACAGGGTGCTTAGCAATTTTAAAAGTCCTGTAAAACCTAAAAAGTAAGGAATTTTTTTAATTTCTGAAAAAGATTAGGTGCATTTTATAAGAGATTTTTCAATTCCTGTTTAATTTTAACCCAATTTTAAATCGTAAATTTTTTGTTCTCAAGAAAATGTATTTCCTCTTCACATTCTTGCAAACAAATAATTTCTCCCAATTTAATTAATTTTGCATCTAAAAAAAGAAAGTCCCTTGAATTTATTGTATTATTTAGTAAAAAGAGAGGATTTATGTATTACTGAATGCACATAAATAAAATATTAATCCTTTAAAAATACATAAAATATAACAAAACAAAAAAATAAATGCAAAGTAGCATAGAAATGAAAATTCTATGTGTTAATTAGTTTTACAAATCTAGTCTTTTTAATTCTGTTTTCCTTTTAATAGTCTTTTTTTATGAATTGTTTAGTTTTAGTCTAAAATAAAATTGATGTCTGATTTAGAGAAAAAAATTTAACTTTGTAGAATGATTTTTAATAAGTACAAAAAAAGTTATACAATATACTTTTTATAATTTATGACATTGCAAATTAGTAAAATATTTATACCCGTTTTAAATTTTTATTGGACAGATTAACTTTTTAGAATTAAAGATTTTTGCAACTCAATTTTTTAAAAGTTGTAGTTTATTTTATTAAAGGTGAGTTTCTTACTTAAATAGTTTAAATGTTAATAGTTATAGTGATGCAATTCACCCTATATACTTAAAAATCACTCGAAACATTATAATCCCATTCAAAACATCCCATCTATGATTTGAAATACTCATTACAGAATAAACATTTTCTAAAACTTGTCTTCTTCTTAAGAATTTTTTCTAAAACTGGAAGATTTACTGTCAATGATAATAATTAATTGGTTTAAAAAGTTGGAAAACTAACTATTGTAATTCATATTAGTAATTTAAAATAGTTGTACTTAACACTTCTAAAATGTAAAGCTGGTTCTTCAAACAAACAAGTTTTGAAATTGCATAAGTGCCGTTCTTAACTTTATTGTAATTAATTGACAACCTCTTGCTTCTCTCAGATTTCAGTTTTTGAAAAATATTTTGTTTAATAAAAAGCTTTTTTTTTTTTCGTAGCAGCTTATCTTTTTTTTTTATTGGTTGAAAACAGGTTGCACACCCTATGCCTCTCAGGTCAAAAGTGGCCAAGCGAGTCTTTTAATTTGGCCCCTGATCTCTCTTAAATATTAATAAAAATATAAAAGAGAAAAAATGGAATTTTGGAAATTGAAAAAATTTAACAGTAAGTTACTAAATCTAATTCAGAGCCTTTCACAAAGTAATAAATGTGACCATTTTGTTATGAAAGTTCTGTTTATGCAAAGTTTGTAGTGAAAGGTAATTACGTAAGAATTTGTGTAAACAAATTTTTAAAAAAAAAAAATTCTAAAAACTTTAAAAGATAAATAAAAAAGAAAATTTCAAAATTCCAATGACAACCATTACGTTTATCTAATAGTGTTTCAGCAACAAAATTTTTTTTCTAAATAATAAAGAAAATTAACTTTTAGGATAAATGTTAAATTTAAGTTACGTGTCCAATATATTTACCATAATTTGTTTTGCAATTTAATTAGGACAGGATTCAACAGAAAAACCCAGAAATACAATTTTTAATAATAATAAATAAAATATAACAAATTATAATAAGACTTTTACTAATAAATAATTCAATTGATTTCAAAGTGATTGCGTTTTGTAGCGCTTATTGCAATTTTCATCAATGAACCACAAGTCAGGAAAGATTCTTTTTTACTGATAGGAAGATCATAACTCCCAAAACTGTAAATGCCCAAAGCATCTCGACAATTGTTGAACATTTTGCTTAAATCCAAATTCTGTCATGGTCTGGGGCAGAATTTTTGCAAGCGGCAAAACACCGAGTTTTTGTGAACGAGAGTATTAATATAATTTAAAAAGTGTACCAGTGGAACATTCTAGAAGCTGTTGTTTTTATGTGGATCAAAAAACACATCGGCAATATAAATTGTACATTTAAACACGATGCCACACCGGCTCAAAAGTTGAGAAAGACACAAAGGTGGTGCAAGGCAAATTTTTCGAACATATCACATCATCTGAAGAATGGCCACCTTACAAAGGAATACAACAGAGATGATAAATCCGGATTTTTAGCTAACCGCGATCCGGAATTCATTGATCACATTTATGTATAAAAATTCTTGTATATTTTATTTAAAAATATTAGAACTAGAATTTATACTTGTCATAACTTTCATTTGTATATATTTTTTCTGGTATATAATAATAAATGTGATTAGAAATAAAAGTAAACTTATACACAATTATTCATTTAAATTATGCTGCAATGCAATTTAATTAGAATTTCATATTGTGAAAATAAAGACGGCCTTAAATTTATAAAGACGTTAATTTTTTGAAAAATGATTTTACTCAAAACATTTTCAGGATTTTTTAGTTGGGCTCACAATCACCTCTGATTACAGTATATGGTCCATTTTGAAGTCTAGACCCTGCACTAAAACACCCAAAAGTTTGGATTCTCGAAAGCAATTGCTTTGGCGATGGAATAGATTGACAGAAAAATGTGGCCCATTGCTGAAATAATAGTATTTGCCATATCTCGAGAATTTTTTTTAAGCAAATTAAGAAATTTTTGCACTTAAATTTTGAAAATTGCTTAATTGAATTTTGAACTTAATTATAAAATTCGTTTATCCAAACATAAACGAGATTATTCAAACAATGGAAAAAATAATTTTTAAATTAGTTTATTTAAAAATAGCAGATTTTTTTTTTCTGAATTGTAAGGTCATTATAGAAATCTTTACATTTTAAAAACTGTAATTTTATATGGCAAATGTACAGAAATTGAACAAAATCGATTGAATAGTTCCTGAGATATCGAATTTTAAATATAGGATTTATTTTTCATAAATATCTTTAGATAAATATGTTTTATCATTTTTAATAAATAGCTTGTGATTCGCTCAATTAGAGTTTCAGTTATACTGAAACAAAGACCAAAATAAAAATAGCATGAGAGAGATTCTCTCTATTTTTCTTGTTTTCTATTCAATTTTGAAATTTACTGTGATTGATAACTAAATGTAGAACTTATTCCAATTGCAGGGTGTCCAGCGACAGGAAAAATATGGGAAACCTGGAATTATCAGAGATTTTATTGATTCTGGAAATTTCAGGGAATTTCTAAAAAAAATTAGTAAAACAGGGAAAAGTTTAAAAAAAAGAACACGCAATCACACATGAAGTGATCATGAGCAGCGGTTTTTACACTAACAAGTTTTCTCCCATCTTTCTTCCAAGTGGTCCTGAAGTTTCAGATTATTTTTTCAGCATTTATTCATTTTTTTTCTTCTATCGTTTCCCTAATAAAGCGCATAAAATGATATGTTTAATACATTATGACGGTAGGTAAATTTCGAATTTCAGCTATCGAATTTTTGAAGCGTTCGATTTCTGAGGATTCCATCATAATTTCTCATCTTTAGATGATAGCTCTTTTTGGAAATTATTTATAATTTTCAACCTCTTTCATATGCTTTTTCATATTCCAATATATTTATCATATAATGCTATTAGGACGAGCTAATTTGAAATTTTAGCTATTCCATCATAATTTCACGTCGTTTTATGAGAGATTTTCAGCAATTATTTATCTTCTTTTCGCATAGTTTTTCAAATTATGATATTTTAAATACTATGTTTCGAATTTGAGTTTTCAGTTATTGATAAGTTTATTTGACACGTTTGATTAGTGACGATTCCATCGTCATTTCACGTCATTCAATGATTGTTCTTTCACAAGTTATTTACCATTTTTTTTTAATTAAGATATTTTTAATACGATATCATTACGACATAAGAATTTCGAGTTACTACTTTTTGATGTGTTCGATTTCTTAATAACTTCATGATAATGTATTCACTATTTTTACACATGAACTTTACCAAAGGTTTTATATTCTTTATTACGATATTATCATGACAAGTGTGCCTTTTGAATTTAAGGAGTCACTTTTGACTCACTCAATTCACAATGATTTTATCGTAAATCTACGTAATTTAAGGGTCGTTTTTTTTTTTTTTTCAGCAGACATTTGTCTTTTTTCCTCCAGCTATTTCAGTTGATTTTTTTCTTTTCCAATATTTTTAATACGAGTGAATGGTTATCGAATTTCGTATTTTAGTACTAATGACATTCTTACACGCTTTCAGCAGTTCTTACTGTTACTTATTGTTTTTTCAGTCATTTTAATATCGTTTTTTAAAATCTCGATATTTTTAATATGTCATAACGACAAGCAACATTTTTTAAAATACGAGAATTACGCTAATTTTAAAACCGGTTTAGTGAATGCTCTAATTTTTCTGCAAAATTAATTTTAAGTTCAATAATCCCTTTGAAAATAAGATTTTTTTTTAATGATAAGATTATAGACTTGGTATATTTTGGGCTGCATAAAACCGATGCAAATTTTTGTAAAATGCAACTCCTTTTTATGATGGAAGTTATTTTTGAAAGGGATATGATGCCCTTTTTTAGATATAGAATGAAACCTGCTTTATTTTCAAATACATGGTGTTTATTTTATACTATTAAACTGTCCATCAATATTTTTTTTTTACTCTGATTATATATCTTAAATTATAATTTTTTTTTAAATAAAATTTAATATTGCATATTATCTGTGCGATAGAGGAAGAATTTTTGATTTACAGCGAAATATCAGGGAATATTCAGGTATAAGATCTATATACTGTCAGGGAATTTAAAAATGTCTTCTCACTAAACACCCTGACATATTTTGTAATAAGGTTAAAATAAACTTACCTGTTAAAAGAATATTCAATGATTTATTATTTTAATGGATCGATGCAGTGGTTGTTATCTACACTATCAGATTTTTTTTTGTTTTGGAGGGAGGTGAGGGGGGGGGCAGAGTTGTATTAAAAAAAAAGTAAAATTTATACTTGATCTATCTCGTGAAATAAATTGAGCTCAAGGACAATAAATTGCAAAAAAAACTTTGAGGAAGTATTCTTGCTATATTGTATTAAATAAAATATTTATGTAATCGTTTAATCGTGTTATTTATTTTTTTTTTAATAAGAAAATAACGGGAACCTTAGGAAAAAAGTGACTATGAACAATCAAAGTTGTTCATTACAAGCGAAGAATTGAAATCATCAAAGTCAGTTTATTTCATTATTATTTGTCAAATTTGAATCGCTTTTAACTTGGCCACCAGAATTGGTACATTGGTCAAAGCTTTAAAGGTATTTAAAGTTGAAAAACAAAATTCAGATTTAATATTGTATCCACGTGGTGATTGTCCTTGATACCGATTCATCCGATTTTAATAACTTTTTATTGTTATTTTTTTAAATGTAAATTTTTCGACTTTAAATGTGACCGTGATTTTTATACCTAATAAGAATGCAAAATATATGGGTAAAGGCGGCGATTTCGTAACAATCTGTGTTTAATTAGATTTAATGTAAATACTGATTTTGAATTTTTACTAAGCATATTTTTCATTACTTTTTCTATTATTGTGTATTAATTTAGATCAAAATAAGTGAAAATTCTATTTAGCATTTTATTTATCTATGATTATGAAATACAGTATAAAACACATGTATCTTTTTCTGCGTTAAAGGTAAAATCTTCCAAACATGGCTCATTTCCAAACAATTTTTCTAATATGCAGTTATTTAGGTCTAAGAGAAACAGTTATTCATCATTTAAATTTCTTTAATTTACAAAATCAATTATTTTCAAATTTTTGAATATGAATGAAAAGAAATTTCTAAATATAATCGAACGGATATTTCTTTTAACTATTAGACTGTTTCTAATAGTTGAATATATATATATATATATATATATTGTAGTAATTCGAGCGTCAGAACTATGAGAGCGTCAGCTACAAAATTAAAAGAAATTATTTGAATTTCTAATATTTCCATTACAATTTTGAAAAAATCAGACATCAAAACATCTATTTATAATTAAAATTGATAAGATTCTCATTTTATCAAGGTCATACTATGAACTTGCAATACAACTGTGCTTATGTGGGTAATATTATACGTAAAATGTGTAAATGGAAGACTTTTTTCTTAATGGAATATACTATACGGAATGACATACAGCAAAGTGAAGAACGAATATCGGCATTTTTAACCTCTTATTTTTGTAAAGCAATGTGTGGGTGACCATCACCTAAGTTTTCTTTTTCCTAACGAAAGTAAAGTTATTTTTAGAAATTCTACTGCACTCTTCAAAAATTGCATCTTTTTTTTACCTCATATCTATCAGTTCCCTTTATTTTCCTGCTTGATAATTTACGATTAAAATCAACATTACTGTTATAAAGTACGTCAGAAAAATAGTGCTCTTTATTTCATTTTCTAGCAAAAAAAAAAATTTGTGTCCTACCATTCCCGTCATAGACATTTATGCCTTTTTTAAAGTAAAGATCTACCTAATTCAGTCTATAGTTTGTTGACTGAAGCAGTCTACTCTAGATATGTATTTTAAATCAATTGTTCAAAATAAAAAGGCAAATTGTCAATTTTGTTTTTTAGATTTTTCATTGCTATTTCATCATAAGCTATATATATATATATATATATATGTAATAACAGGGCTCCAACTCTGTTATCAGTGTTGTATTTAGCTTGAAATAATTGCAGTCTTAAGCCATCATACGTTCTAAACAGGTTTATTTAAATATAGCTGGTATCGATAACAGTCACGTCCCCACTCCTGCGAAGGAGGGGGGAGTGGACAAGACTCCGGACAATCCCGGTACAGCTTATCAAGATCACATTATGATGAAAAGGACACGCAAAACTATGCGTTCTTAGGTTTTATACCAACATAGATTAGAGGTAAAAAGGCACCTTCGTACATTCCTTGTATCCTTACGCATTAAGGAAAATCATTTCTGCTTCCTTATATGGAATTGAACATATTTTAACATAAGCTATATATATATATATAATAGAAGATTTTTTAGTCGGTGATTTACTCAATCTGGTTTTGCACGTGGTAAAAATATAAATTAAGTTTAAATAAGTCAAAGAAAATTATAATAAATTTATTAATAGTAACATACAATTAGCAAATGATTTTAATAGAATTTCAATATATTAGTTGGATGTGCATTGTTTTATTTTTTTTATTAAAGTTTAGAAGAGTTCGTATTATTTTTCGATAAATAAATATTATGACAAATTCTTTTAATTCTATACATTTGATTAAAAATGGTACTATTCAAATAAATGTGTCTGAAAACATTACAGTTTCATGTTACTTATATTAAATTTAAAATCATTTCTTTCATCTTATCGTTCATGATTACGAAGTTATGTTATATATATATATATATAAATATAAA
>NC_092208.1:89365770-89394049 GCF_043381705.1 Parasteatoda tepidariorum
AGACCTTTAGTAAATGTGCGAAATATATACTAAGTCTAGTTAAGTGTCACTGCCCGGTATGCTCTACATCAATATTCTTTTAAGGTTCAGTGTCACTGCCCGGTATGAATTACATCAATGTTTTTTAAGGTCAAGAGTCATTGCCAAGTATGCATTTATGCTGTGATGCATACTTGACATGCGATGCCAAGTATGCATCGAATAAATAATAATATCAACGAATAAATTAATATAAAATCGGTTGTAACATATATTACGGACATTCACCAAAGCGACTATGTGATTGTGGACAATCACCGGTGAAAGTCGACATTTTCTTGATTTCGGTCATTCACGGTAACATATAGTTTGTCTACTGTAAGAACTCCCCCCGCCACAAAGTCTGAGACCGTCTGCTGCTATGGAAAGAAGAATAGCGCTTTTCAGAGAGGGTAGCTTCTCTTCAACTCAAAGGCTAACACAGAAGACTTATCCTAAGCAATGACTCCACACCCCTACTTGAAATAATTACTACAGTCACCGCCACGAGTCCAGACGAATGGCTAGGAAAGTTCCTACTTTAGATAAATTATGTATATTGCACTCACCTTATGCATTTACATACATATAAGCAAATATTATTGCCAATTTGGCTAGATGTAAATTAAAATATCAATGAATATCGCTCAATTATAGCATATTTTTGTCAAAGAGTTCATTTTCGTGTAAAACTCAAATCCTACTTCTATTCAAGACTTGTTTTATTATGATTTCTTTTATGAATAAATAAAAGCAATTAATTTTAAAATATTAAAAGTTTTTCATAAAATTTGGAATAATGAAGAGTTAAAAATTTAGGAAAAGCAATTAGAGAAATATTTCTTAAAGAAAAACGCATGATTATAAAAAAAAAAGAAATCGCCTTAAAGGTATTAATTTCGCCCTTAGCAAACTGAGGGTGACACATTTTTTAAATTGGTCACTACAACCAATGTTAAACACTTTTCACGGTAATTTCCTTTATTTATTTATCATTTACTTTCTCTTTCGTTTTAATTTGCCTTAAAAATTCAGTGAGTGTTACGCATCAATGACATAACAACACTCGATAATCCATGAAGTGTGGCGCGTGGCCTGCACTACAACATTTAAAGGAACACTAATTGCTCTTAATCTTTCCACCTCGTATAAAAAGGCTTTCACAAATTAAAATGACACCCAACCTTTAGATTTTTTTTAAATAAAAGAAATAATCATTAGGTGTTTTAGGAACTCGAAGCGGAGACTACCATGATTTTAAAAGTAATACATTTTTGTTCTCTAATTATAAATCTGTTTTGTACTTTTCTGGCTTTCCTTAGTTATTTAAATTTCGATGCTCAAAGAGCTTTTTTATACCTTTTAATCAATTTAGTTTTTGCAATTAGTGAAGAAAGTTTAATATGTAAGTATGTTTTATTTAAGGAATCTAATATTCTATGGCTTTCCTTATTTATTTTAATTTACAAGTTCATAAAGTGGTTCTTTTTTCAACTTGTAATTAATTTAGTTACGAAGAGGCTTGCTAATTCGCTTTAAGACTTATGAATTAATTATTTATCAATTAAATTATAAAAGGCTTTCACAAATTGAAATGACATTCAACCTATAGATTATTTTTTTTAAATAAATAGATAAAAGAAATAATCATTAGATGTTTTAAGAAAGTGAACTTGAAACAAACTACCGTGATTTTAAAAGTAATACATTTTTATTTTCTTATTATAAATGTATTGTGTACTTCTCTAGCTTTCCTTATTTAATTAAATTTTGATGCTTACAGAGCTTTCTTATACCTTTTAATTAATTTACTTTTTGAATTAGGGAAGAAAGTTTAATATGTAAATATGTTTTATTTAAGAAATCAAATATTGTATGGCTTTCCTTATTTATTTTCATTTTCAAGCTCATAAAATGCTTCTTTTTTTAAGCTTGAATCAATTTACCACTCTAAATCTAGTAGTTATAAAAATGTTTATTAAAAGGATTGTTAATTAGTTATCTTGTAGGCATCTAAAAGGATTGTTAATTAGTTAGTTTTAAATTTAATAACACAAAGGTTTTTAAAAATTAAAATGAGATTCGGCCTATTAAATAAACAATAGATGTTTTAAAAAGTGGACGGCTATGATTTTAAAAATATTATATTTCTGTTTTTTTATTATATATTGCTATGTGTTGTATTTCGAGAATCTAATTTTCTTTTGTAAAATCTCTTTAATTTTTTTCTGGTTCTTCTTATTTCCATATTTACAAACCACGTTTTTTTTTTACTTCATAATCAATTCAGTTAACGAAATTATGAAAGAAAATGATAAAACCCAAGTTTTTGAAAGAAACTCGACAAGTATTTTATATTCTATTTAAATGCTTTGTTAATTTATATTATATTTTATAAGTCACTAAATTTTATCTTAAACTAAAACGCGGAATTTTTTTCTGTATGCTTTCAGTATTGATATAATTAATTAAACCTATTATTCGTAATTTTTGAATAATATTTTGTATTATATGAATAACAATTGCATGAAAATATTTCTCGAATGCAAATTCAAATAATAACCTATATATAAGTAAATAAAAAGTTGCGTCTTTTAATTCTGATCTTAATTGGGCAGTAGGAACAGTCACTTTCATTAAAGTGGGTAAGTCTTTTTAGAATTGAAAAAATTAGTCTATTTTGGGAATTTTTTCAGCGAGACAGTGAAATAAAACAAAATTCCACCTTAAGTTCTTCATTGCATTATTAAAATTGTAATAACGAATTTTTTTTCAAAGCGATCGAAAATAAAATGGTGACTGTACTCATTTTCTTCGATGAAGCTTTACTTTTTCAAGCATCTTCAATATTTGAGTGAAAAAGAAAACTAACATTTTTTTTCTTTCTTCCGATTTTATATGCGAATAGTTCATTTTTTATTTATTTACTTTTGATACATCAATATTTCCAATCAAGATAGTCTCAAAAAAAAAATTATTTATTAGAAAAAAAATTCCAATAAAAGGAAATAAGTTATCAATCAATGAAAATATAGTGATACCGGTATCTAAGAATATTATGAATATATTTTAATGAGTTCGTTGTTCCTTTATTTACGATAAATTAATTATGTTATGTATGCTTTAATTATCTTGCTAATAAATGCTATTGATTCAAAACCTATTTTTTAAAAAAAAATCCTATTCATCAAAGAAAAAAAAATTAAAAAATAGTTCAGGGTACAAATGATAAGAAAACAAATCTGCCACACATATATTACATTAAAAAATGAATAACTAACTTAAAATAATAGTAATAAACAAACAGAAAACCAAGTTCTGAACAAAAAATTGTTGATAGAAATAATTTCACAGTTTACAAATTGCTGCCGTAACGCTCAATTAAAAACAGTGTTTCTCACCCGTGAAATTTGATTTCTAAACGTTTTCCTTTTATTTATCACGATGTTGTAGATCAAAGATATCAAATAAAAGGAAAAGATGAATTTGTTAGTGTTGAAGAAATGTTAACCTCAAAATATAAAAACATCTTCACAAATATTAAAATAACTAAATTAAAGGTCTTTAACGCAGGTTCCATAGTCGACTCACCAATGGCCAACCATTTACATTGTTTGACACAAAGGTATCACAATCGGTTTAAAACATTAATTCGATGAAAAAGTGAAAATTACAGTGGAATGAGAATTATTGTAGATGATAACCAAAACTGCAAAATTCGTAGCTGTGCGCTTATAAAAAACTTACTAATGCTGTTTAGTGTTTAATGAATCATTCTGTGTGCTCATTTAATGAATCAATCTATAGTGTTTAATGAAGAAATAAAACATTCGATTAATCGTTCAAAAAACACTAAGTTAAAACGAGAGCCATGATGGTTCACGGGATAGAGCGTTCGCCTTTCTATGAGGTGGTTCCAATCCCAGTGATGGCTGGTCGATATGAATTCCGCACCCGGCTCGCACCGACCGCAGTGTTAACGTAAAATGTCCTCAGTGGTAGACGGATCGTGGGTTAGAGTCCTCTTGACATCAGGCTAGCCGTGGAAGGTTTTCGGGGTTTTGCTTTCCATATAATGCAAATGCGGGTTAGTTCCATCAAAAAGTTCATAAGTTCCTTTGTTTTCTGGAATGGGTTCAAAGTTACAAGGCTACGGAGTTGAACATTAGTGGTCATAAACCCAAAAAATTGGGTTGGTTGTTCAACGATGGTTATAAAAGAAAATTAAGTCCAAGCTATATTCAATTACGCCTACATTTCTTACCACCCCTGTCACACCATCGCTTCTTGAATTTTGTTTCATTCGCATGAATGCCGATTCCCTAATGGACGATATCAGTTCTGCACCTGTCCTTCATTTTGCTTAGAAATGTATCCTACCCTGATTTTCCGCTTTCGGCCGTCGTTGTTCCCCTCGGCTATCACAGTTTTTCTTGTTTTATTTTTCAAAATTTATTTTCCTTCCTATTTTTTCTTTAGAAATTTTAATTTTTCTTTTTTCAAATTTATTTTGGTTTCATTATTCTCGTCTAGTGGGTCTTGGGAAAAAGCGCCTTGTTTTTGAGCTCTCGAAAGATATAGATTTTTCCCACTTTAAGTAATTCTGAAGCAAATGAAGTTTTTTTTCACTTGAGTTTCTTAAAATTATTCATTTCAAAACAGCAAAATTTCAGCAAAACAGCAGAATTTCAGCAAAAAATTCAAGAACTATTTTCTTATCGGAATAAAAGACCACGTGCCTTATATATTTTTATGAATGTGTTACAATATATTGAAATTATTATTATTAATATATTGAAATTACAATCAAAAACTTTTTGAATGAACGTTGTTTCTAATTTAGAACGTGAGGTGGCGACTTTCAGTATGTGTAAAAATTTGAGTAATATTTGCCCCATCGCATTAAGAGGCTCTAAACAAAACAAAAACCAATTAAACGTTGTATTGAAATTAAAAAACTAGTAACTCAGAGTACCAAAAATTGGAAATATCAAAAACAGTAGAAGTTTAATTTTGCGTATTTATAAACTTTTGAAGCTTCTAAAAAAAATCATCAAAGCGGGATTTTTAATAGAGGTAAACCTTAAAAGAGATTGATTACATTAAAAAAAATTGGATTAATAGTTTTTGAGACATCAAGCTGACAATTTTATAAAAAAATGATAAAGAAAGGATTGAAAATCCATAATGCTATGACAAAGCTGCAGAGTGTTCTATAACCACCCCTCTTAATAAAATTTTTTAGAATCTCTGTTAGAAAAGAAGACGAAAATGTTCTGGGGCTAAATACTTGGAACATCCTGAAAAACTTTTGATCTAATAATCGGGTTCTTTAAATAGCGACATCAGACACGTAATTTTTTCTGAATAAACATATCCTTTTTTTCCCGACAGATTTGTTCTCTTGACCCTCAAAGTATAGAGAGTATCTTGAAAATATGGTTCCAATTGTTTGGTCAGGAGAGCTATTGAAACTTAGGGCCCCTTTTTAAATGTTAATTTTACTTTTTGCTTATTTCGTCACATCTCAAGAACTTTTTAAGCAAAGTGAATAAATTTTAACCACAATTATAAAATTCGTTTGTCCAAAAATAATTTTATGCAAAAAATAATTTTTAATAATTACTTATTATTTTTTACTATTTTAATTAATAATAGTTTAAAAAACTTTGAATCATAAGGTATACACATTTTCACATCATATTAAAGAATGTAATTTTAAATGGCAGAATACGAAATGTTAATGAAATGCGTCGAATAGTTCTCGAAAAATCAAATTTTAAATATAAGACTGTTTTAAAATTTTATAACTCAGAAACTATTCGACTGATTGCGCATAAATTTTGTATTTTGTCACCAACCCTTTTATAGATGGTGCTATTAATAAAACCACTCAATTGTGCTGTTTGCATATAATCTGTGGTGCTACAGACAACGATACAAAAATCGTACCAACTTTTGTAAACGTAAGTGTATATGAGGCTTAAGTTCCTTTTTGAAAATCAGTTAATTCCAAAATGTTCATTTTCCCAGAAAATTAACAGTTTATTTGCAATACTTTCTACGTTCTAGTTTCTAACGATCAGAAAAGTGTGCTCGGGGAAAAAATGTGCTATTAGCGTCAAAATGCGAATATTTTCTAAATCACTGTTATTTTGAAAGGAACCAGGATTTAAACTTTTTCATGCTCCACACTTAAAACAATTTTGTATGGATTCAAAATAGCACCATTTAGGGCTATTAAATATCAAATAGTGCTTGCAGCTTTGACACCGGAAATTTTCCAGGACCTCTGAATTAGTAAAAAACCGTGTTTCAACAAGCATAACAAAGTTGTTGTTGATCATTTCTGAAGACTGACAGGGCTAAATTCGGTTCATGTGTATTCCTAAGAAAATAAATACCAACACAAGATGGTCACTGACCCGTGGTGGCTTGGGGGATAGAGGGGGCTTTCGTGGTTTTTCTCTCCATGTAACACAAATGCGGGTTAGTTCCATCAAAAAGTCCTCCACGAAGGCAAGTTTCTCCCAATACTTGTTCCAGGAGTTCCCTTGTCTTCTGGATTGGGTTCAAAATGACAAGGCTACGGAGTTGAACATTCGTAGTCGTAAACCCAAAAATTGGGTCGGTTGTTCAACGACGGTTATAAGAGCATGCAAGATCTGGGGAAGCCAATTTACAAGAACAATTGGTGCAAGGAGTTCATGCACTCAAATCAAGTGTTATAGAGACCCCCGTCTTATTGAGTATAAGCTTTTCCCCAGAATTGTGGAAATGGATATTCCTTGAAAAAAACATGAAGATATGTAATTGCATTCACGATAGCTCATTCGGTTTTTCTTTCAGTTTGTGTTGGTGTCCATCTTAATGGATTCCATAGATATAAAACAGGCCTTAAAGTATATATGTCTAAGATTTCAGATACCCATTGATGAAGTAGGGAGTTTGATCCTGCCTACTGCAATCAAGTGTTAAAAAGCCGTCTGTTTAATACCAACAGTGTAACAGGCCAGTTGATTTTATTTTTGAGTTTACTTTTGGAAAAAAAGTGCCAAGGAAGTCCACAAATTAAAAAAGTATAGCGAACTCTGGACGGCTACAGGAATCGATGAGATTAAGGCTCCACAATTTCGAGACAAACGCATTGAAAATTGCGATCACCCATGTACACAGACTGCCTATATTTCCCATTCTGAAGGCTAGGTCGCTGAGCTGTCAGAGTGCCTGGTTAAGGGTTCGAATCCCGCTCAAGGTAGGGATGTTGTTGTGTTGTTCGCTGTTGTGGGACGTGTGAATGTGGCCCACCCTCTGAACGGGTATCTGTGGCAGTGTGGCGTAGGTAATACTGCTCACTTCCTTAATTTAGTTTCACAGGTTCCCACTGGGTAACGTTAAGGAGCAGCACTTCTGGTACTTGAGAATATCGAATGTGTTCAGTGCCTGTCCTTAAATAAAAAAAAATATTTAAAAGTATTTTCTATTCCAGCAGGCACTTCTGAGAAAATTTCTTACCGTTACAATAAGAGACAGAAAATGAATGTTATTTTGCCGATGACTGACTATGAAATATTAAATTGTGTTAAGACTTTAGATACTTGGTATTGCTTAGGGCAGTTACTTTGACTGAAAATTTTATTTCCAAAGGTATAAAATAGCCCTGAGTACAAAATGTTTTCCCAGAAGCGTAGGAAAAAGTATAAATTGAAAAACATGAAGATATGTAATTGCATTATCGTGATAACTCATTCGTTTTTTCTTTCAGACTGCGTTGGTAGCCATCTTAGTGGATATTGTTCTCGGAAGTCACTGGCACCCAGAAGATAAGGTAATTGTTTTATTAGTAAAACGACTCAAGTAGGACAAAAAGTTTTATTTGACATTTTTAATAGATATTTGTTTTGTTAGTATAACGACTCACAAAAGAAGAAAAGTTCCTCTTTACATTTTAATAAGTATTTGTTTCATCATTAGAATGACTCACAAATTACAAAATGCGCCATTTTACATTTTTAATCAGAAGTTTGTCTTATCAGTAAAGCAACTATAAAAAATTTATATTAAAAATATAATAGAATATCCTGTAGACATATAATAAATAAAAAATATAATAATATATAAAATATAAAAATATATAATAACATAATAATATGCAAAATATAAAATACAAAAAATATAATATATATAATAAATAAAATATCCGGATTTTCATTTTAAAAATAATAAAACAGCATAAAACAAAAATTTAAAGACTCTATTTTTTAAGGAGACTAACACGGGGGAAATAATTTCATCTCTGGGAAACCTAAACAAAAAAAAAGGAAAAAGAAAAAAAAAAAAAAAACTAAAGGGCACATTTGTTTTTGAAAGACGTGAGAGAAATTTTTGGTGGGGAAAAAATATATTAAAAATAATGCTCGTTACGCTTTTCGTTTTAGGTGTTATTCAAAGTGATAGGGGTTTCCATTAGCAATAAGATGACCATACATTTTTCTTACCTCATTTAGGAAAAAATTTTAGCTTTTGTAGGTATTAGGCAGAGAGTATACCAGTAGAATTTGGAACAATCTAGCAAGTTAGATATGAATTGAAATTACGATTTGTGGTTAATACTATTTTGAAATATGAATTCTGATTGTAATTTTCAGGAGACAATTGAAACTTGTATTGTGTTTCAAACTGAGCTTCAGTTTAAATTTAAGCACTCTATCTTGTCAGACATTCGCCGAGGTTTCGATTGAAAATAAATGCCTTTTAACGATAATACGACTATAAGTTCTGTTTCAGAAGTCCACAATGAGGGTACAAAGAGGAACAGGTCTCCATTACTATTCTGGAGGGGGATAAATATTTTACACAATTTTATAGTTTTAAAACTTAGAATTACATTTATTAATATTTTGAACTATTTGAGGGGATAATTTTGGTATATTGCATATCATAGTTTAACTATTTGGTAAGATAATTTCGGTATCTGAGGGGAGATAATTTTGAAAATATTTTTTGGTGGGGATAATTTATGTACTGATTTAACTATATCAGCAAGGCAAAATTTAAAAATCTCCTAAAATAACAAATAAAATAAGCTCATATACCACTTATAGCTATGTTTTAGGGGAACAAGAATTCTTAGGGATGGTGGGTTAGATTTCAAAGTACCTTTTGGTGGGCGATACTTTTTTTAGTGCTGATTATTAATTTATTCTCAACTCAAAATTTATGTAATAACAGATGCACATTTATAAGCAGTGGATTGGTTGAACTAAAACTTCAGTTTAAATTTTTTTGTAGGAGGGGGAGTAAAACGTGATTATTTTTAAAACTGTTTTTATTTGGGTTATTATTTTGAGGATATTTACTACAGAATCTTTATTATATCCATAAAAATCTCAAATGAATCTAAATTTTTGCACAACAAATTCTTATTTTTTGTAACTGCAGTGTTAACAAGTATCCTTTCAAAGAAGAGGAAATTGAAAACAATCAGCGTACATACTGGGTTAAACCATAATGTGGATGCTTGACTGAATGTAAACAATAACAAACAAAGTATAGAAAACTTCCTGTATATGCATTCGTTTATGCTACGCTTACGAGGCGATGCGCGAAAAGGCTTAATATTGTAGGAAGTTTTATAGATTCTGGATTATAGATTCTAATTTAGGCGAAATTTTACCATTCATAAGAGTTTTCTGTAACTCATAAATTCTAACAGGTCGTAAGCCTAAGACAAATTTAAGAAAATGAATATCACAGCATAATGAAAGTGTAAGGTTAGTCATGTTTTGATTGATATCCCTTATTTGGCTATATTTGTGTCAAATAGCACTGTTTGCTATTTTTTTGGGTAGCAGCATCATAGCAAGCTTGCGGAGTCTTCCGAATTCATTTTTTGTTTGTTTCGTTGGATGTTAGATTGAAAGAACGCGTTATATTGAAAACACTACAAGCATAATATTGGATGGTGCATTTTTTAACGCTTAGACATGAAAATCAGCAGGCAGTAGTAACCCGGAAATCTTATGATGAATTTTAACACCTAGCTCCATCTGCACACGGCCAACCATCCATAGGTATATTGCTCACGAAGCATTGCACGCGGAAACCAGTAACCCCATAACGTGACTCGTTGACCAGTTTACTCCTTTTACGAACCACACATAGTTATTTTTACCAAGAAGGTTTTCATAATTTATAATCGGACAATGAAACAAAAAGTCAAGTTTTTATCTCTCGTCTCTAAAGCCAGTACAAATTATAAGATCTAAATATAACGATTGCTTATAACTTATGAATTACATAAGCAATTAGATAGAATCTGATCTGTTGGTGTTATTTAATTTCAATTTTTATAGTTTGCAGTGGCGATATGCAGTGCCCCCCCCCAATCTCTTGGGCGCATTCCTGGGCAAATTCTAAATCCCCCCCCCAAACTATTCGTTTTATTTAGTGTAAAAATCCCCCCCCCAAGCTTTAAGTGGGCGCATCGTGCGCCCACCTCCCGCCCTGGTGGGGGCCCCTGGCGATATGAGTTTACTACAAACATTCAACTTAAAATTATTCATCGTATTTCGTTTATGTTGTAACAGATTGAAATAACTCATTTCATTTTCTGTAATTATGAGCAATGTAAATTTTTGCTAAAAAAAAAACTGTTGCTCAATTACGAAATACAAATATGTAATGCTATATAAACACATTTATTGACTGAAATTACAAATAATTTACAGTTTTAATTTAATTAAGCTTGTAATTTATGAACTATTTAAAAATGCATTATTCGACTTTATATTATTAAATAATTAAGCATATTTTCTGCGTACATATTTTTAAGTAACAAATTCTTGAACTATGATATGCAAAACAACTTCTCAATGAGAAAATTAGGGCAGAATTAAAAGATGCGAATCAAAATATAAATGTATTTATTTACCCGAATAGCATGTTCTTCAAAGTCATATTTAATTTTTAAGTTATAAATTGTTTATTGGAAGTTATTAATGTTTGTTTAAAATACATATTCTAAATTTTTGCTCAACTTGTTAAACGCTAGCGATAAAATATACGAATGAAAGCTGAATAATCGATGCTGGGAATATTTATGCCATTTTTTAATTTTTAAAAAAATTTCGTCATTGAGGGCAGTCAACGTTTGTTTGAAATTTCGCCGTTATGAAGAAAAGGTAAAATTCCTGTTACCATCTCAAAAAGCATTTATGACAACAGAAATTTTTTTTTCTATCTATTATTATCGTCCAAATAAGTAGCCAACATTACAACAACGTCACGTGCTGAGGAGATTATTGATACAGGTGTTGGTTTGAAAGTGAGTGTGATTTCACCATTGCGAGAACAATCTACTTATATTATTAGTCTATGGGTTAAACTCTAAAAAAATTTGGCAGGAGAATTAAATTCAAGTAACCAGTTTACAAAGAATCGAAAAATATAGCTAACAATGATGTCGTAAAGGATCTTAGACCTGTTGAATAGAGACCTGTTGATTTTGAGAAGTTTCATGTAACCACTTCACTTAATCAACCGATTTTTAAGGAGGGATTTAATAAACATATGAAGTTTATAAAAAACATTCTCGTCTTACTGAAAAAGGACTTTTTCAAAGGAAAAAACACTGGAAAAACAGCACGGATTAAAAGCAAAGGAATGTAAAGTATTGAAAAACACACGTGTGTTTTTCTTTCCTTTGCCCTGGTACCAGGGAAAAACATCGGGATACAAAATTGAGTCTGAATTATTAAATATTACGAATTAATAAAACATTGATGAATTTATTAAATATTATTTTAGAATTAATTGATATACAAGAGGTAATTTTAAAGCTTACGGAAGAGAACGTTTTATATTTTTAAATAAGTTTGAAAATTTTTTATGTAGATGTTTAGGTAGATACTTTATTTACGCCGTACTAGAGCGGCACAATGGGCTATGGGCGACGGTCTGGTACACATCCCTGAGGATGATCTGATGACATGCCATCAATATTTTTGTTGGTCACTTTCTCAATTTAGATATAGATCTAAAGGGAAAGGAATAGCAATCAACTGCATAGCAACCAACCACAGGATTTTCGATTCTACAGATTTCAATAGCAGGTATATCCCATTTTGTGGGCCAGTTTTGGATTGGAATTGTCTTTGGAAACTAATGTTTTTCAAAACATTTCTAACAGTGATTCTAATGAGATAAATCAGATATATCTAAAAAATTGTGTCCAGTGGACTGATCGTAAGGACACGGTTCCCAGTAGGACACCGAAGTCAGTAAGTGGGTGAGTGACTACTTTGATCAGACTGCATAAGGACCGAGAGTGCATGGTATTGATCCTCGTTAAGCTGTTCTACTGTAAAGTGCTCGACTTAACTCGCTGGTTGTCGTGCTACCAAAGCAGAGGGGGACCATCTTTTGTGGAGAAGATCAAAATTGCGATGGCATATCTCCGGTTCGACCTCAGGGATGTTTCCCAGACTGTCGCCAATAGCCCATTGTGCAGCTCTAGTGCAACGTAAATAAAGTACCTACCTAGCTAAATAAATTGTAGTCGGCGAAATAGGGGGTGGTGCGCACCTGCCTTGTCCAATTAGCCTGGGGGCACTCCTGCTGTTTGTAGCGATCAGGAAACGATAGGAACATGAGGCACAATTGATTGCCCTCAGGCATGGAGTTTGAGTTCTCTCGGTTAAGTGATCGACGTTTACTTGCGATATTCCATTTTTACAGACACGAAAACAAATTAATAAAAATATAGTTAAATCGATTATTCAATACTTTGATGTGGTAAGAGAAAATTTTATAATCTTTGTAAATATTTATAAATAACAGCTCTATGCATTTCAGCATCATCATGCACCACAACCTTATAAATTTGGATATGAAGTCAAGGATAAAGAAGGTGCTCAACACCGACATGAGGAAGGTGATGGTCACGGTAATGTTAGAGGCAGTTATGGCTATACCGATCATAAAGGACTTTATAGGGAAGTTCATTACATAGCAGATAAAGGAGGCTTTAGAGCTGTTGTTAAAACCAATGAACCAGGAACTGCTAATCAAAATCCAGCAGCAGTACAAGTTCACGCAAATCCTCCCCACCACCACCACCATGCACCACACCACCACCACGCACCATACCACCATGTTGAAAATCACCACGGTTCTCATTTACATAATCTACACCATCACCACGGTGCTCATCTACACAATCACCACGTACCATTTATTGGCTACAACAGCAATTACTTTGCTCCTCTGCACGGATACAGTTACAATCCTTCCATATTCCATAACTATGGAAATTGGCCGTTTGCGAATGATAACAAATACCATCAGTTTCACAAACACGCTCACGAATACTCAGCACTGAATGACCATCACAAAACGGAAGATCCTCACCATTTCAACCACTTCCATGGCTTCAATGGATTTAATTTTGATAAGGAAGGATTTGGTTTTGATAAGGAGGGATTCTCTGGCAAAAATGGTTTCGAAGAAGCATACAAGGGACTTAACTTTGAAGCGGACTTAAAAGATGGAAAGCATAAAAGTTGGAGGTATGGACATGGTAATTTTTAATCATGGAGGCACTCATCTACATTATCGCTTATTTATTACTTTCATTGTAAACGCATAATTTCATTTATTTCTTGATATTAAAAGAATTCCGGGAATTAAAAATCCTTTAGGATAATCTCCTAAGTTCTTTTACCATTGGATATATATATATTAAAAAAAAAGCCGTATCAAAACTTTGAATGGGAACTATCCCTACTAATTACTGAATAAATTGCTCGGATTTTAAAACTAATAAACAGCTTATATATGTACTGACTTTTCAAGCATTAAAAATTTGGATCAAAAGCGCTCTTTTCATAAACAATAACAAATTAATAAATAGTGCAACAATAAATAAATAAATGCCCGAACATCCTTCCTTGTTATTTACGATGAAATTACTGTTCTGTTTTTAATGATAGTTCTGTTGTGAGGATCTTGTTGTGTAAAAACTGAATATTATGTTGATCTTGTATATTATTTCTGCCTTAATAAAATAAAATAAAAAAACATTTCTCAAATTTGATTTTTAATTTATATAAGTTTCCTAATAACCTCTCACGAGATTTAAAGTTTGCGCCATTTGTGGAATAAACTGTCGCAGAAAATAAATAAATAAGACAGTATATTCAGTGTTATTAAAAATTTAACGTTACATGAAAGAACAACGCGTTTTCATTGTTGAGTCTTTTCCTTATCGTTACATTTTCCATTTAAGTGGTTAGAAATAGCTACCCAGATCATGCGATTTTACATCATTTGACTTAAGAAAAGCTCAGAAGCACCACATTTTGAAGGAGGAAATTAAGGTTTACGCCAACAAAATTTAGTCAAGAAGACCATTTAAAACTTCGGCAAAATGGAGCATATGTGTCAACAAAGGTGTAGATGACCTCGATCAGCTACATTAATGTACATTTAAAACCAGCCTTAATTGTGTATTTTACAAATCAAAATTCGTATTTTCTTGCATTATCAGGCATGTAAAAGATGAGTGCTTTCGTAGATGTGCTTTTAAATTTCTTGCCTTCATATTTTCACTTCAAGAAGAGAGTCAAACATAATTTATTGTATTGCAGAACAGTGCGACAAGCTCTTTACGAAAGATTATAGCTTTGCGTTTCCATAAAAGATGCTTTTATGGTTGAGACTAGATAAACAGCAGAGAGCATAATTCATAAATCTGTGTGATCAGTTTTTTAAGATTACTTCCTACTACTTAAATTCGGCTAATAGTAAAGTATGTAACATATGTCAGAAATAGTGCATGGTTAGAATCTGATGTCTATAATGACATTGTTTTAATTTTAAAAATTATGCGTAGGGAGTTGCGGATAGTCATAGAAGAAGGAAGTCTGTTAGTTTCTGTCTTGATTTTCAAATAGATTAAAAACTTTTAATTTAGGAAACTATGTAGAACTAAAAACTGCATTAAGCATAGCTATAAAAAAGTTAAGTCGTTGAAATGTTAGAAAGTATTTTTGATAATTAAATAATTTAAATACAAAAAAATATAATGGAATGGGAAAATATCGTAGTACATCCCTATACAACTGAGAAGAGGAGGAGAGAAAATGGTATAGACATGGAACCGGTCTTTTCTCTAGGTAGCGCTAGCGTAACATACATCTTGTAGTAAAAGTTAGTGATTAGTTTCTCTTTACCCTTTTCTTTTCTCTGTCCTCAAGTTTGTTTATTTACGTTTGAATGAAGTGATTCACTATATGTGGATATTTTGTAAGTGTTTTATTGTTAATTAATTAGTTACTATTCCAAAAATCGGTTTGACATGATAAGTTACTTTTGAGGGTGTTAGTTCCTGTACGCTTTTCACTGTTGAATTTGATTTTTTTTTTTTGCATTAACACAGGCTTAGCAATCTTTAATTAAAAATCTATCCTGGAAAAAATGAACTTTCTGAATTACTTAAATAGTGATATATAAAATATTTAAATATTGATTTTTTTAATGAAACAAAACAGCAATGACTTTTTTTCTGTTCTTTTGTGTGTATGTTTCTATGTTTCGAATTTTTATGTTTACGAAATATATATGATATACTTAATTCGCGCTCTCTATTTAACTCTTATTTTGCAATTGGTTATACACATACAATTGGTAACCACATATACATTTGTTATACGACATACCTCACTTTGTTTGTTGTTCACGTATTATTACCAGTAAAAAACCCATTTCTGAGGCTGGTGCCCAGATTTTGTGAATAGAATTGATTTTTTTTCTTTTCCAAATCAAAATTCATTATGTTTTTAGCAAATATATTAAATAAATCTCAAAAATTTTTTGTAAAACTTTTCTTTATTTTGTGCAATTTTTTGTGAAATCTGAATTGAATTTAATTTCAAATATTCATGATTTAAAGAAGAAAAAAAATACTTGTTAGATGAAGGACAAATTGTTTATTAAATGAGTTTCACATTTTATTAAAAGCATTTCATGTAATATTATAGTTGCCTTGATAGCTGCTATCCAAAATCTTCATTATATGAGACTTTCATATTTTGATATTTGTGTATGAACTTAAAATGTTAGAAATAAAAATGTTTATGAATGAAATTTTTTTTTAGCTCATCAACATATTTATTCTCTATGATGAAAATACTTCACAGTAATATAAAAGTTCCTTAATAAATTATTTCTTCTATATTGCCATCTACTGTAATTAATAGATTTGAGCAAATTCAGAAACTTTGTTATTTTAGTGCTCTTTCTGTTGTTACTCATATCAATAAATGATTGAACTTTGTCATAAAAGAACTTTATTCATTCAACAACTATTTGTTATTTATTCTTCATTGCCTGGATGAAAGGCAAACCTGCTTGTGGAATGCTTCTCTGTCTAGTATTTTTATGACCTAATCATTTTAAACATTATGCCGATTCCTCTTCTTCTCTGTGCTGTTAATTTTATAAAAATGTTCCACAGTTTTTAGAAATATTATGCAGGTATAAAAAAATTTTAATCTAGTTAAATATTTTTGCATGCTGAATCCCAATACATGAAGTAAACTAAATGTTTAATTTCAATAAAATAACTATTAAAAATAATATTTCAAAACTATTATTTCTTAGAATATATCAATATTGTTTTACTCATCAAATTTTTTATATCTTGTAACTCTAGTTTACTTTTCGATAACTTATAACTTTAAATATAGAAGCCAATGATTTATTATTTAAAAAATATTATTTTCGATTTAAATTATAATTGAGATGTAGGATTTTATTTTTCCTGTACAGAAAACATTTTGCATTATGTTGCGATTGATTCATTTTAGCGATTTACTTCTCTAATTACTAAGAGTGTTTCGATTAAGACTGTTGGCATCTTGAGATGGAAGTCAAATGTTTCTGAGGAGTGGAGTAGAGGATACACTTGAAACCTTTGGTCTCGGTAGTCAGTAAAAGTCTTCTGGAAAGTTCTAAGGGGCGGTTCATTACAATGAGAGGTCCCTTTGTTTATTTCTGAGGCTTTTCTTTGTCAAGTTATTGCAACTTTACTTTCTCAAAACAACAACTCTGCGCTTAACTAGAGTGACAAAAATTTATGCAAAAGGAATGCATTTCCCACCTTTTTTTTTCTTTTCGTGTTGGAATGTGAATTCATTTTATGAGGAATCAGAGGAATGGAGAAAAGAGAAAAAGGTTGCTCTTCCTAATTCTTGGTTTGCTACTGGACAGTGACATAATCTTAAAGTACATTCGAAGGGGGTTATTGGTTATCTTTTTCTACATATATATATATATATATATATTACTGTGAATGACCAAAATTGGTGGTTGTTACTTCCATCGGTGAATGTTAACAATCATAATTGCTTTGGTAAATGTCTGAAATATACTAGGTCTAGTTAAGTGCCTATGCCCGTTATGCCGTACATCAATGTTTTTTTTTTAAGGTCAAGTGCCACTGCACAGTATGCATTTAACCAGTACTCTGAACACTGATGTTTCTCCTAATCTTACCTCAGCAGATATTAAAATATTGAATAAATATAATATTACCACCTAATAAATTAATATCAAATCAGGTATAACAAATATTTCGGACATTCACCAAAGCGACTATGTGGTTGTTGACATTCACTGTAACATGTATGTTCAACCTAATATAATACTACATATAATAATATTCTCTCTCTCTCTCTCTCTCTCTATATATATATATATATATATATATATATATNTTGGTGAATATATATATCAGGGGTCTGTCCAGGCCAAATTTACTACAGTTTAGCTGTAACTTCACAAATTCAACTTTAGGAAAAACGTTATAGTTTCACAAAATACTTTTTCTTACAATTTTATTTTTGTATCCCGTAATAAATGATAAATCCATATTTTTGTGTTCATTTTTTAATATAATTTTTAATTTTCACAAATTATGTCTTAATTTTCACAAATTAGGTACCTCTTAGGTAAACCTAATATATATATATATATTACAAAAAATGAATAATGAAAACTTTTTGATGCCTACATCCTACTTACCGTACAATAGTTCATTAATCAAATACTAGTATATAATTTTTGAGGGGGTTCATTATCTCGAGAAATATCCATTGTACCAGAAATGTATTTATAGTCTTGTAAAATATTTTCAAAAGACGTATTAATTTTACCAAACTTGATCCCACGAACTCATCCCCAGAGTGTAGGGCAGAGCGAATCCAAAATCTTGAAAAAGGAATCCCCATTTATTAATACAGATTTGGATTTTCCGAAAAAGTGCTCCAAATTGATTTATAAATTTAAACCTTTTGGTTTACATATGAAACTGCAATAACAGAATGAACTTCTTAACTTGACACACTTTCTCCCATGCTGGTGGATGTTCTCATCATGGTAGTGTATATAATAGTTGTTTTCTTGATAAGTATAAATTAGATAGAGATAATGGTGTTCATACTAAAACAAACACTTATTCTTGAAGTATCTATAACAAGAGTTTTTCCCTTAATACTGATTTAACTAGACATTATGGTGTCCATATGGGTTGAAAATCTGAAGGTTGTAAATGTAAAAAATGTTTTCTCAAAGTGATACTTTAACTGAACACTTTCTTTTCCACACTGAGGAAGGGGCGTATTCCTGTAAAGTAATAAGGGCTTTTTACAAAAATTTTATTTAAATAATCACAGTCGTGTTTATACAAAAAAAAAAAAAGAAAAAAAACTGACTTTTTATATTGTAGAATTGCTGTTGGAATAAATAAGTAACAGTGCATAATAAGCATAAAAAGCTCCAGCAGTTTGACTGTCTTCGTCATTAAACATAACAGTTCAATTTAGTTTATATACCGAGAAGAAACTGATTTACTTTTTTTATGCTATGCGATGTGGATATTCGCAGAGCCTGAATACGCAAGATCGTGGAAACCCCATTTGCCGAAGATTTGGCAGCATCGCGGAAATTTTTTTACTATTACTAAAAAAGAAAATATCCGTCTCTTCAAGGAAAGTTTGTCTTTTTTGAATTCCGCAGAGAAGAAGGGAAAAAAAATTATTTTTACTGTTTTTCTTAACAATGCAAATGCGATTGAAAATTGCATTCACAGGATTTAAAATCAGACATCACGATTTAAGAGGGGGCATCGTGTTTTCACGATTTTATACCAAATATCGTGTTTCGTATTCAAGCCATTTAAAAACTACTATTATGATTCGTATTAATGCGATTTTTTAATGGTGCGTCGAGATTCGTATGAGACAAAGAAAATTTAGTAAAAATTGAAAAAATATGACAATCAAGGCCTACGTCATCCAGCCTTGTATTGTCACAAAAATGCAAAACTCTTTCTATCGAGAAAGCTAAGACAAAAGTCAAAAATGCTTTCTCTGTACCCCAAAAGTTATGCCCCGATCCAGAAAAAGAATACAAAAATACAAGAATAAATAGTGAAATATGTAATTCAATGCAGTTTAAATTACAGAAGCATAAAACAGTAGAATAATATTCTAAGTTTTGCATTTTTGTGACAATTCAAGGCTGGTACCCCCTGATGACGTCAGCCTTGATTGTCATATTTTTTCAATTTTTACTAATTTTCCTTCATCTTATGTGTTTTATTCCTCTTGGTTTCTCTGTTGTTTAGCTTATTTTTTTCCTCTTGGATGTTATATTTATTTTTTATAAATTTTATTTTTATTAATTGTTAGCATTACTATTTTGAATTCTTTTCTTAATCGAGATTCGTACTTATACCATTTTAAAAAACAAACTTCGAGATTCGTATTCAAGCGATTATAAGAACAAATATCAAGATTCGTACTCACACGATTTTAAAATTAAACATCGAGATTTGCATTCACTCGATTTTAAAATCAAACATCGAGCTTCGTACTCACGCGATTTTAAATTAAATATCTAGATTCCTATTCGCGTGATTTAAAAATCAGGCATTGAGATGCATATTTTCCCACAAATTGAAGAAATAAATAAAATCTCGCGACGATATTTATATTAAAGCGTTCGTAAAATAATGTGGATAAATGCTTCCTACATACACTTTTTTTCATGTTCAAATTTAAAAAAATGTTTTTGTCCATACAACGTTTCTGGATTTCTATTTTCAACTTCTTTTTTTTATCTATTTATTTTTTTTATCAAACCTTTCCCTGTGGTATGAATCAATATAGAGTTCTATAAAAATCAAACATTTTCTTAAAAAATCCATGGTTTTCAAACAAATTTCGCCAAAATGAAATGGCGACGAAAGGGTTTAAACTGAGTTATTTCAAACAAGAGTTATTCAATGCGTGAAGAAAGTTTTTTATTTGGAAATTTGTGTTCGCAGAAAGTTTTTCATTTTATCGAACTCTGGCTATTCGGTTAGAGGACTTAAGCTGCTTATTTGTAATCAAAGCCTCCAGCGTGATCAATAAATGTGGTCACATTAAACGACGAGTACTTATAAAAAATTTTTTTTTAATGGCGGGCACTTGGGATGTATTGTCCCATTGGCCTTTAATGCTACTCTCTTCTCGTTACCCAGTGGGCACCTGTGGCGAGGTCACGGCAGTGGAGCAGCGTCGCCAACGTCACACAACCACAAACCCGTTTATAGGGCGGATCACATTCACACAATCACACACAAAGGAGAAAGGACATAGAACACATAGAGAGAAAGAAACATCCATGCCCTTAGCGGGATTCGAACCCGCAACCATCGGCTCGGCAGTCAGGCACGTTAACCACTCGGCCACCTGGTCGACGTATTTATCAAATTAAACTACTACAGTTCATCGTAGAACAGGGTTGGCAGGTTTTTGACATGTGACAGTTTTTGACAGTTTAAACCATGGTTTAAACCGTCACGTCAAAAACCTCACTGTCAAAAATGTCGAAAATGTCAAAAACCTATATTCATATGTGAAATTTAATTAATACATAAAATTTATATATTTTTTATAAAGGATAGTGTTTCTAAATATGTTCTAGAAAAAATAAATTTAAAATTTTGAAGAAACACTTATATTTTGAATAGTAACCAAAATCTTGTACTTTTGAAAGCTCACATCTTTTGTAATATTATGTATTCATTTTCATGTGTTATTGAAAATCTGCAGTGATATTATTAAGAAATTTATTTATAACCAAATTTAGTGTATAGTATAGATTATACTAAAAATTAGACATTTTTAAAGATAAACATTAGCAGTTTTGTACATTAGACATCTTTTAAAGAAAAATCTTTTTAATATTCTTTTAAATCTTCTTAATAATCTTTTTAACATAAGACAATACAAATTTAAGTGCTTTCTGTTAAATACACAGAGTAGTTAGTGTCGATTTACAGTATATTCAGCCTATTCATTTACTATGCTGAAAATTTAGTTTATCCAAATACTTGTGAATTTCATTTTGCTGAATACTATATAGTTTTGTTGAATATCTAAATATTCAGCTGTTGAATAATTACTTCTTGCTTTCAAGATATGCATTATTTGTATTCTTAATACAAGTGGGGAAAAAAAATTAAGAGGTAAAAATTGTTTTAAAATGATAAGTGTAATAATTATAAATAAATATAATAAACAATATGAATTATATTTATCATTATTCACAAATATAACTACTTTTAAATTCAAATTAACATACTGGATAATAAAGATATTCGGTATAACATTAAAAATTTTTTTTATACACTTGTATCAAGTTTGTATTTATACAACATAACTTGTAAGTTCCTTATAAATATTAGTTATATGTTCCTTATATGTCAAAAATGCATAGTAATAAACTTTTAATTTTCTTAAGTATCAAAAAAAAAAAAATTTTTTTTTTAAATATAAATATTTAAACAATTTTTGTGCAAAATTTTTCTGCACATGCATTTGAATATAAATTTCTGAGATTTTAAATCTGTTATTTTACCTTAATTTTAATTAAAAAATATTTTAAAACCTGCTGATTACCTATAGTATAATTAAATTTCAATATAATGCATGGCAACTGTTGGTAGTTTTGAAGTTTATATATTTTCTCGGCAAACTTCAGTTTTTGACGTTTTCGACGGGTTTTTGACGGTTTAAACCAGTATTATACCCTTGTCATGTCAAAAACCACTTTTTGACGTCAAAAAACCAGCCCTGTCGTAGAACTATGAAAATATACTTAATTTAGATACCCAAAAAGAATTTCTGGACTGATTGCAATATGTTCAATAATCAATCTGTCACATAGAGAATTCTTTGAAGAATTTAAAGGAAAAAAATTCCACATCTAAGTCCTTTTAGGAAAAAGTAAAAAATTCATATGGAAATCCTTTTGGAAAAAAGTAAAAAATTCTGCATTAAAAACTCCCATAAGTTTAAAAAGTCAAATATAGCCATAAATTGACACAAAATGTGTCATTCGAGCAGTGGATGATTTCTTGACTTGTCAAAAAGTATTTAACGTTGGCAAGAACCACACATGTTGTTTAATGGTGCTGGTTTCTGTCACCCCTGTCCTGAAGCTATTTTTGTGGCGTCTCAATCTGATCATATGTGAGAGCTATTCTGTACCTGTGTGACGGGTTCTCTTGACCTCTGGGTTCATTTCTCAAACTGGGTAGTTGCTATTCTATGAGTTAGATTTATGAGCACACTACGAGTTCTCTGCAGTGTTGGATCTTACAGGAAGTTGGGTTACACCTTGCGATAGTTTATTATGGATGGTTGACTGAATGTAAACAATAAAAAGCTTCTTAGAACCTGAAGAAATTCAGAAAACTTCCGGTGTATCCCTCCGCTTATCTTATGCTTACGAGGTGATGTGTGAACAGGCTTAATATTCTTGGAAGTTTTATTAATGTGATTTATTTTTTAAATGTACGCGTATTTTTACCATTCATAAGAGTTTCCTGTAATTTATAAATTCTAACTGTTTGTAAGCCTAAAACAAATTGAAGAAAATTAATATCACAACATAAAGTGTAAGATTTGCCATGTTTTGAGTGTTATCCCTTATTTGGCAATACTTGTGTAAAATATTATCGCTAGTTATTTTTTGGGTTGCATGTTGCAGGGTACGCTTGAGGAATCTTCCGAATCCATAAGTTGTTTGTTTCATTTAAATTGACAGAACTCGTTTTATTGTAAACACTACGAGTATAATAATATTGGATGAAGCTCTTTTGCATGCTTAGGCTTAAAAATCGATCGGAAGTTGTAACCCGAAAGTCTTACGACAAATTTTAACCCCTAACATCCTTTGTGCTTAGCTTTACACTGTCAACCATTCATAATTGAACCAAGAGGTAATAATAGATATTTACAGTGTGATACTGAAAACGGCACCCTTAGCTCAATTTTGGAAAAAGAATCTTTAAAAATAAATCCTTGAATTGTCTTGCTGGTGTAATCATAATGCTGTCGCGAAATGTTTTCGTACTCTATCAGATAATTAAGAAATCAATATCAATCCTAAACGTTGATTCGGGAAGCATGTGAGTAAGATAAATTACAATTAATGCATTCTAGGTTAAAAAAGAAAACCGTTAGTTTAATTAATAAGAATATCACCTAAAATATTCTAGAATTAATATTTATATTAAGTAATTTTTCAAGCTTAGGCTTAAAAATCCATCGGAAGTACTAACCCGGAAGGTTTACTACGAATTTTAAGCCCTAGCACCATCTGTGCTTAGCTTTACATGGTCAACTATCCATATATTTGTAATGCTGAGAAAACTGAAGTAATAACATTTTAATTCTTATGCTTTCCAAAGTGGATATTCAACTAGTGGACTAAACTGTTCTTCCGAATCGAAACCTTCATTTGTGATAACATTAAATTCATTGATGTTATAACATTAAATTCATTGATGTTATAACATTAAATAGTGAGCATTGAACGTTGGACAAAAATTACAAGTAACAGTTACGGGGTTCACACTTTTTTAACTCTTGTTTCTTGACTAAGGGCTGAATTTTTTGTGTTGAGGCTTCAACGTATCTTTTGAAATTTCAGATGCGGGATGCATTAAAAAATGGTATGCTTATGAAGACGAAATGCATTTTTGCAAGTAAACTAATATCTAGCGCTATAATAAAAAAGGGATTATTGTCATTAAAAATCTATTTATTATGAAGCTGAAAAGCAATTTACAAGGAATGTATTTTAAACCCACCAAACAAATGGAGGGATCTTTAAAATTAATTTTTCATTATAAATGTTTGTATTTTAATTTATAAAACTTATTTAAAGGATTTACATTTGCAGATTTTTTTTAAAGAAGCACTTGATTATTTAAGTGCTCAAGGTCTTGAAGGGTACTTATCTATCATATAGGTGGGATCTATAGTTATGTTAGATCTATACAGGGTGATCTATTGGTCTTGAAGGATGCTTATCTATTATATAGGTGCTATCAGAGGGGGTTCTATAGTTAGGGTCGCAATTTAAAGCTAAGATTTTGAAAAAGTGGATTATGTAGTATTTCTAACCTGAAAAGAAAACGTATGTTATGTTTTTGGAAATATTAAAAAATGTCTGGAAGAAAAAAAATTACAAAATTCAGCTTAGAAAGAAATGTAAATTTTTTAAAAAAAATAATAATATTCTCACTGTTAATTAATGAAATTTTTTATTATATAGGTACTCTGAAAAGCTTCACAAAGTTGTTTCTGGTTTTGAAAGAAGTTTGTGTTGAAGAACGATGGATGAAAGGAATTCGCAGGAATTTTCCATAAGCAAGACTTCTGTTCATATTAAAGATAAATCTTATTCGTGTGATTTATGTAAAAAGAGTTTCTCTAAAAAAGGTAGTTTAAATAAGCATAACCTCACTCATACGGGAGAGAAGCCTTATTCTTGTGCTAAATGTAGAAGAAGGTTTTGTAGAATAAGTGAATTAATCGAACATAGTCTTGTTCATAGTGGAGAAAAACCTTATCCTTGTAGTGTATGTAATAAGAGTTACTTTAGAAAAAGTTATTTAGTTGCACACACCCTTGTTCATACCGGAGAGAAACCTTATTCTTGTAGTATCTGTAATAAGAGTTTTTCGCGTAATTCGAATTTAACTCGACATATTAGTTCCCATACGGGGGAAAAAAAATTTTCTTGCAATTTATGTGATAAGAGTTTTTCTCAAAAATGTTTATTAGAGGGACACAATCGTATTCATACTGGAGAAAAACCTTATTCTTGTAGTTCATGTGATAAAAGTTTCTCTCAAAAACGATATTTAGACACTCATTTCCGTGTTCATACTGGGGAGAAACCATACTCTTGTACTGTGTGTAGTAAGAATTTCTCTCGGAAGAGTCATTTAAATGCACACTACCTTATTCATACTGGAGAAAAACCTTACTCTTGTAGTATATGTAATATTAGTTTTTTTAGAAAACTTAATTTAGATACACATTATCATCTCCATACTGGGGGAAAGCCTTATTCTTGTAGTATATGTAATAAGAGTTTTTTTCGAAAGGACTGTCTAACGCAACACATTCGCACCCATACTAAAGAAAGATCTTATTCTTGTGATGTGTGTGGTAAAGGTTTTTCCATTAAGTATCAATTAGAACGACATAGTCGTGTCCACACTGGTGAAAAACCTCATTCTTGTAGTATATGTAACAAGAGTTTTTCTCATAAGCATGTTGTAACTAGACATTATCTTGTCCATACGGGTGAAAAACCGTATTCTTGTAGTATATGTAAAAAACGTTTTTCTCAAAGGACACATCTAACTACACACCACAGTCTTGTTCACACTGTCAAAAAAACGTTTTCCTGAGATGAAGCTATCTATTGAAATTTGGAAAAGTATAGAAAATTGGGTATTTGCACTCCAAAAAGAGGAAGACAATCTATACCCACACATGTGACCTATTACGTCAGCTCCCGCTGATCTTCAGCAACAAAGTGGCGTATTAAAGTCGAGCTAAGTTTCCCTACATAACTTAGAATGTTAATTGACTTTAATTAAATAAAGCATCGTATCGTTCATCGAATTTGTTGAAATATAATTTTTTTCTCGACTACTTCTTTTTGCTTAACTTACATTTATTATTTGTTTATGTATTTTATTGTAACCGTGATAGAGTTTTGTGTACCTGGCAACTTCGATGCATAATAAGTTTATGTTCTACATGCCTTCGTGCCTGTCTTTACGTTAAGGAAAGAATATATAGTGAAAGAATTGAAATCCTTGTAAAAGAATATAGTCTGTGTTACTTAAGAGAATTGGTACTTGCCGAGCTTGGCTTACTCGAAATAGAATGGAAAGGGCAGTTGCTAACGTAAGCAAACGCCACGTTACAACAACCAATCAGGATCGAGATACCCACACTATGTTTTTTGCAAATATCAAATTGCACATCTGGAATAAAAAATATTTACTAATTTAATTTGAAGGATATGAACTATTGTAGTTTTCTACATCCTTCAGAATTGTAATGAAATAGTCTAAACTTTTTATAAATTAATTTATAATATGACCTAACAAACCATGTAATTATATTTAATAAAATAAATTCTTTTAATAATTATTAAAATAAAGTTGTTCTGAGAAACAAACAGAAATTACCTTGCTTTTTAGGTATGTTTATATTTAAGCTTTTAAAATAATGCATAAACTATTCATTTTATGAAATAGTCGGAATCATTAATATTACATTCACGAAATTTTACTGCTATCACAATTTAAATAAAATGAACGAAACTGTTCTCTCTCGTAACAGACCGACTTGTGGGAAACCAAATTTTTACCAGATATTTTAGTAAAATATGTATTTTAATAAAATATGTAATAATATGTAGCAGTTTATATTGTATTGGTTACCGTTCGAAATGAGTTTTCATTTGGAAACCACCCAGCATCGGAATTCGACAAGACCTCTATCCTCGCCATCTTGAATTTTAGATTTTGATTTGCTTTTTCTAGATATTTTTTCGTTCTTTGTACCTAAAATTTTGATGATATTCAATTGGTACAACAGCACAATTGATATGTAGCATTATATATTGTATTGGTTACTCGCCATCTACCGTTCGGGATGAGTTTTCGTGTGGAAACCAACCAGCATCGGAATTCGACGAGACCTCTATCCTCGCCATCTTGGATTTTATATTTTGATTTGCTTTTTCCAGATATTTTTTTTTCTTTGTACCTAAACTTTTGATGATATACAATTGGTACAACAGCACAATTGATATGTAGCATTATATATTGTATTGGTTACTCGCCATCTACCGTTCGGGATGAGTTTTCATGTGGAAACCACCCAGCATCGGAATTCGACGAGACCTCTATCCTCGCAATCTTGGATTTTAGATATTGATTTGCTTTTTCTAGATATTGATTTGCTTTTTCTAGATATTTTTTCTTTCTTTGTACCTAAAATTTTGATGATATTCAATTGGTATGACAGCACAATTGAAATGTAGCATTATTTATTGTATTGTATACTCGTCATCTACCGTTCCAAACGAGTTTTCATTTGGAGACCACCCAGCATCGGATTTCGACGAGACCTCTATCCTCACCATCTTGGATTTTAAATTCTGATTTGCTTTTTCTAGATATTTTTTCTTTCTTTGTACCTAAAATTTTGATGATATTCAATTGGTATGACAGCACAATTGAAATGTAGCATTATTTATTGTATTGTATACTCGTCATCTACCGTTCCAAACGAGTTTTCATTTGGAGACCACCCAGCATCGGATTTCGACGAGACCTCTATCCTCACCATCTTGGATTTTAAATTCTGATTTGCTTTTTCTAGATATTTTTTCTTTCTTTGTACCTAAAATTTTGATGATATTCAATTGGTATGACAGCACAATTGAAATGTAGCATTATTTATTGTATTGTATACTCGTCATCTACCGTTCCAAACGAGTTTTCATTTGGAGACCACCCAGCATCGGATTTCGACGAGACCTCTATCCTCACCATCTTGGATTTTAAATTCTGATTTGCTTTTTCTAGATATTTTTTCTTTCTTTGTACCTAAAATTTTGATGATATTCAATTGGTATGACAGCACAATTGAAATGTAGCATTATTTATTGTATTGTATACTCGTCATCTACCGTTCCAAACGAGTTTTCATTTGGAGACCACCCAGCATCGGATTTCGACGAGACCTCTATCCTCACCATCTTGGATTTTAAATTCTGATTTGCTTTTTCTAGATATTTTTTCTTTCTTTGTACCTAAAATTTTGAT
>NC_092208.1:89395199-89403774 GCF_043381705.1 Parasteatoda tepidariorum
CTGAATAAAGAATTAAGTTCATCGAAGCACTCTTGTCTTGACAATCCACGTCGAAAGTTATGAAAAATAATGGCACGAAAATGTTCACGATTCAATTCCATTTTTTGAAAGAGAAGAACTTTTCAATTTACTGTCAACAACACAAATGAAGCTATAATGGTAAATCGTCTGCTGAATTTATGTTTAAAAATATCAAACTTTCGATTAAAATTGTCTGCGGTCGCCTAGCAACACTTACTGTTGCCAAGGCCAGAAATATAAATAGCAACCCTCGTATGGTATTATACGGGAGCGCAATACCTTTAAAAAAAAGATAGAAGGTCGCTTTATTAGATTAAGGAGTATTAGCACTCGATAATTTTAAGAAGTGACTGGAGTGGAAATAATTTTGGTCATTGTCGAATTTGAATTTATGCCCAAGATTCCAACAAATTGCAGCAATAAAATCAGCTCATATTGATGCCCTGGAATCTTGTTTTATTTATATGAATGATTATTCCCTTGTTAGCAATGTTAGTTCTTCATAGCACGTGGAAATGCATTTTACCCTGATTTGCCCGTCTCGGCCATTGCAGTTTTTCTTGTTCTGTTTTTCATCTTTATTCCTCTCTCGGCTACTGTGGTTTTTCTAATTTTGTTTATTACCTTTATTTTTCCATTTTTGGTAGGTAACTTTATGTTTTATATTTCAAATCATTTTTGTTTCTTCTTATTCACGTCTGGCAAGTCTTGAAATTGGGCATCTGTTTTTAAGCGCTTGAAACAAGCCGATTGTTATTTCCAACTTGTATAGTTTTGTGTGAATGAAACTTTTGATCAAATAAGTTAGTGTTGTATAAAAAGAATTCCAAAAAAAATGTTACGTTTTTTTTTTTATATAATCCGAAATATATTTAAATAAACATTACTTTTTAATGTGATGAAATGTCATGATCTAATTCAGCGGTTCCCAAATGGTGTTCCGAGGTACCCTAGGGTTCCATGGAAAAGTTGAATTTTTTAAACAATTTTTAAAAAAAAATATTTTTAGAACCAGCAACTATATTTAGTTTCAATCACTTATCCATTATTTATTTAATATTCCGGTTGCCTTTTCTAAATTAATTTAAGTTAAATGCTAATCAAAAAAAATAGCACATTTTTTAGAGAAATGGACAAAAATACGCAATTTTTGAAATGACAATTGAATAAACTCTGACAAAGACACGCATTTATAATGTATTGCATTAGTGTTTCCCCTCGCTTTTATCAGAATAAAATAATTAAATTTGTTAAAAATGGAATATGTTTCTCTATTAGCCGTTTCAACGTTTATTGTAGTTCTTTTTAGTTTTAATTTCGTAATTCGGCTCATTTCATTCATTTTCAACACATTTATATACACAAAAAAAAAATTTTTTTTTACTAGACTAGAATAAGCTTCAGGACTGGGAATTCAGTTGTTGGACATAAAATTAGGACACTAACTTAAGGTTATTAATGATAAAACGATGAAAAAATGGTATATAATGTTGTCTTTTATAGGTAATTACCTTCACAATTGCCTTTACCCAAGACAAAATTCTTGATGGGACCATCAAGATATTTTGATGGTTTTTGTTGGTTTCTTGATGGCCCAACACTATTTGATGGTAAACATCATCCAACAATTCCCACCATGTGGTAACGGACTTTGATGGGCCAAGTTCAAACTTCCATCATTTCATGTTTTAATGATGGTCTACCAACATGTTATAATCGAAAACCTTTGACCCACAAATTCCCTAATCTCATGATGGAAAATGTTGCTTTAGTACTATGATGGTCAACTGTTATGTTTGAAATTCTTGGGTCAACGACTTCCGCAATTTCATGATGGATAGGCCAATTAACAATAGCGCCTATTTCTCACTCCTTCTCCGTTCTATATGTTTCTTTTACTTAACCTTGATCGTCTTCCTGAGTTTCGATTTAAATATATTCTATATATAAATGAAAGGTGCAATAATAATAAATAAACATCACAATGGAAAAACACAACTTTATTAAACAAGAACGGTTAAAACGAAAAGAGGTTGTATTTGAAATTACTAAATCCAAGTTATACAGGAATCGAAGTGTCTCTTAATAAGGACATTCATTCTACTTCGAAATAAGTAGAATGGATTTCTTTCCTATTTTAAATATCATGTTGTTCGGAAAGTAATTTCGTTTTTCCGACAGAGGATTTATTTGTATTTTTTTTCGTACCCAGCTTCACACTTAAAGGCCGAGCTGATATAGCAAGGCTTATGTGTGAAAAAGTTCAATTAATTCTGCGCAGTAGTTTTTGATTGGTGCCCAGGTGCCCTTTTAAATATGGAGAGCAATAAGCAGCATTTTCGTCATATTTTACTTTTTTACTATAGAAGAGGCAAAATGCTGTTTATGCCAGAAAGAAATTAACCGATGTGTATTGAGAAGATGTGTTGACAGTACGCCAGTGCCGAAACTGGTTTGCAAAATTTCCATCCGGCAATTTTGATGTCAAGATGCACCACGTTCTGGAAGGCCGGTTGAAACTGTTAAAGACCCGATTATCTGATGCAAATCGGCGAGTAACAACACGTGAGATCGGTGAGAGGTTAAATTTATCGAATTCAATTGTTTTTAACCACTTGAAAGACTTGGATTTAACCACTAATGTTTGTTCCCCATGTTCTCAAGGAGAGAAATTTGAGTCGTCGCGTTGACGTCTGTGATTCGCTTCTCAAAACTAACAATCTCAAACGCAAGAGATCACAGAGCAAGAAAGATGAACCGGCTCAAAGCATTTCGAAAGTCAATATCCTTCAAAATAAAGGTGATGCTGTCTGTTTGGTGGGATTTTATAGGAATAGTTTTTTTTGGAGCTTTTACCTTAAAGCACAACAATTAATTCGGAAGTCTACTGTCGCCAGCTGAACAAACTGAATGATGCACTTCAACAAAAAAGGTATAGTGTTCCACCAAGATAATGCGAGACCTCATTCAAGTTTGGTCACTCGCCAAAAGCTCTTACAGCTTGAATGGGATACACTGCCACACCCCCCATATTCTCCAGATCTGGAGCCTTCGGATTATTATCTGTTCCGGTCACTGCAAAATTTTTTGGATTGTAAAACCTTTTCAAATGAAGAGGTCAAAAATCACCTGGATCAGTTTTTAGCAAAGACTAAAAATTTTATGTGCATGGAATCATGCTACTATCAGAAAGATGGCAAAAGGTGTTGAATCAGAATGGCCAATGTATAATTTAATGAAATATTTATTCATTATACGAAAATTGTTTTTCATTTTCCCCCCAAAAAACGAAATTACTTTCCGAACAACCCAATAATATAGATACCATGGAACTAGAAATTTTAACTTTTAGTATGCATAGGCATGAAGGGTAGGGAAAGTGGGCATATGCCCAGAACTCTACGAGGCTTCACGCTGGTAATAAAAGAAAATAATAATTGAAGAATTTTAATTTTTTTAAATTGTGCAGTATTGATAATTCAAAAATATTTTTGTTGTTGTTATTGATAACGATGAAATGGGAAAGAAGGCAATAGTATACTCGTGTCTAGGGAAAAGCTTTATAAATCAAAATTAGAAAATAAGTAATCTTTAAAAAAAAAATTTTAGAGTTTTTTTTGATAGGGGAACTTAAGTACAAAATTTTCAAATTAACAGAAATGTTTTATATGTAAAACATGAAAGTGAAATGGTAGTAAGTAAAATTTTAAGGACAGAAAAAAATAACAAAATAAAGTCGATAATTTTTATTATTATTTATTTTTTTCAAAAATAAAGGTGAAAATCTTAGATTCTAAGCGATTCTATCCTAGGGATATCGCAAAAATAGAATATTTTATGTAAAAGGTTTTTTGTTAGGACTGAGATTCAACTTAGCTCGGCTTTTTACTAAAGTGTTCATTTTTTTATTTTAAAATTTTCATACGTCATTACTGGGTCTTAATTTTATATATTAACTTACGTTTTTTTACAATTATTTTAAAATTTATTTTAATGACCTCAATTAACTTAAATGAGAAAGGTAAAAACTACTTTTTCATTTATTTAAACTGTTAATATTTTTATGAAGTATTAATATTTATTTAAAAATTCCGATTTAAAGTAATGAATTTTGAAACTAACATAAATTATTTTTGCATATGAAAATGCAAATTAAAATATTGCTATTTAAGAAAAAAGAAAAAAACTATTTTCATAATTAAATTGCCAAATTTTTAAACAATTTTTCTTTTCTTTTCAATGTATTTTTTATTAAGTAATATGTTACCATTAGTAACTTAAAAAAAATTAAATGAGTCAGGATTGAAAAGTTAACTATTTGATATATTAGTAAATCAAAATGAAATAAAATTAAAATAGGTAAATATTTTTTTTTAACGAAGCAAAAGGAAATTCTTAAAAGTGAATACAAAACATGGCGATTCTGAGATAAGTTTGCGAATGCTTATTTAACCAATCTCTTGCCTTCATTTATTTGGTTTTATGTCACACAAACACTCAAAATTGTTAAATAAATTGATAAATGTTGTTAAAAGGTCATATTTTAAATAAATATTTACTTAATAAATGCAGTTTTCAATGAAAATTCTTATATTTGATACATAGTTAGAACTGAACAATTCAAGTAACCTCGAAAGGTTATTTGCTCATTTATTTTTAAAGAAACAGAGATAAACAAGCATTCCGAAATTATACACTTTAAGGTCATTTATATACTACATGTATAAGTAAATAAACTCATTAAATTATAAATAATAATTTCCCCTCTCATAAGCTAGCTCCACTTCCAGACGGACAGTTTTTTGCAATTTATTACCTATTTCTTATTATTTTGAGATCTTCTAACATTAGAAAACCTTTTTTTAAACTGTTTGCTCAATTCATCACTGCATAATTTTCCATGTCAATGATTTTAACTATCTAAATGGGCTTCAAACTCTCAGGCTAATGTTAACACTACTTAAATAGAGAGCTTGTTTGCTTCGTAATGGTGAGCAGTTCAGCTCTCACGATCGGCAGTCGAAATTATCTGCAGCTGGAACACTTCGCATGGTTTCACCATTATCGTGTGGAGAGTAATAGGAGAAGGAATTGCGTTAGTCTCTTGATTTTTAAATATATTAAAAACTTTTAAGTTGGGAAACAATTCGGAGCTGATCACTATATTGAACATAGATCTAAAAGAGAGTATCGAGGAAATTTGAAACAATATTTATGACAATTAAATACGAAAAATATAAAAGGGGAAAATATGGTAATACCTGCCAATACTACTTAAAAGAAAAAGGTAAAGACATGGAACCGCTCTTCTCCCCAGATGGCGTATTTGAGCGTTGCGATCGCGAAGAGCATCTGATGAGCTTCGAACAGCAAATACTCATCCTTGTGCTGTTTTCCTCTTTGATCAGGACAAATGAACAAGGGAAATGTAGATTAAGGGCTAATTATTCATTAATTGCTAGCGATATAATTACTAATGAGATATTCGAACGCAATTACAATAAATCTTTCTTAGTGCCAGTCCGACTATAACCTTTACGATTACAGTGGCCTTGAACTAAATAGGTTGACGTCAGCATGACAAAATTTCTCATCCAGCTGTAAAATTTCTCTGCTGTGTCTTGTTGTGTCTCTCCTCTTTGGTTTAGTCAACAAGAAAAACAATAAATTTCTATAATTTCCCTATCGTTTAATTAATAATTATGTAAATTGCAGTTTATTTTAAAGCAGTACTCCGATTAATAAAAAGTAATATTATATAATAAAGCTTACAATCGTATAAGTATTTTGTTATAATTATATGAAATTATTTTTTACTATGTCCTCCATAGAATAAAATGAGAATTATTTTGCAAATTTTCTGATCTCTTTAAAGTTAAATAAACCATAATTTCATTTGTATATCCCATTAAAATGCATATTTAAGTACCTGTTAAACATTTATCTCTATAAATACTGTAAATAGTCGACTATTTAATGTATAGAATAGTTATGTTTCTTGGTTTAGTGATTATATTGGTAACTTGTACTTCATAGTTGGTAAGTTTCTTATTCTACTGTTGAAAAGATCTTTATGTAGAAAAAGAAATTTTATTCATAAAGAATTCATTTTTAACATTTTAATGAATCCTTATTGCATATATTTCTTAATACTTGTCAGGACTGTTAAGATAATTATGTACAAGAGATACAGCAATTTAAAGAATTTTCTCAATCAAGAAAAATTCGATTTTATCAATATAATTTAGACAAATACTTAAAATTATACCTATTCAAATGAATATTATGTTAAATTTTTAAATAACTTATTGCAGGCTTAATTTTCTTAAAATGTTTTTCATCCTGTGTACAATTGAAGGTGAAAAATTATTTACAGTATGGAACAACTAGTATTAATAAATCCATCGTTAATAAGTGATACATTTTAATATATTTATACTAACACAATAAAAACAAAAAGGATAAAAAAGAGAGATTACCAAAGAAAATTAAAAAATTTAAGTGCTATTTACTTTGCATAAGCTGCAAGTTTATCAAATAACTCTTTCTTCTTAGTGGCTGAGAGAAAATTTATTCTGAGTATTAGTATAATTTTGAGTAAAAGCTGGATAAAGATATGGAGAATTCTTATTTTAAATAGGGACTCTCTTTTAGTAAGAAGGTACGAAGAAAAGGATCCTAGGTCCTAAGGACCCACTGTTTCTAACGTCTAGTAGAATCAATGTAACATAACATCATTGAGTGGAAAGATTCACAAAATAAGTATTGAAGCGCAAAATGAGAAATCTTGAAAATTTATGTTTCCTAGTATATTTAGCACCAATAATCATTGTTTTTCTTTTAATTTAATAAGTAACAAAGGATTCGAAGGTTGAATTAAATGAACTGAAGTTGGATTGAATTTAATGAAACCTGTAATGACAAGTTGTTCAGTATATACAAAAGTTACAATGGATTTGGTGCAAGGATATTATAGAAATGTATTAATGTTTGAAATCAAGAATTATTTAAATATGTTTGGTAGATATCCATTATTGGGACCACATGACGCCAAACTTCTTCCTAACTTAGAAACAGTGTCAGATTCTGGTTTTATACTCGTTGCTAGCAGTAATTAATACTCGTGAGAGTATGTAAAGCGATATCACCATTATTTAAGATAACAATTCTTATCGAATATAATATCCCAATTATTAGGAATAGCTATCATGATTAAATACAATAATGTGATCATTATCAATGCCACAACATATCTATAAGATATTTTTGTGAATATAATATATATTGATAACTAAAGAATATATTATTGTGAGTGCTGATGAATTCTATTTAGATAACATTGACCTATGTAGAAGTATAAATCAATTAAATTGAAAAAATATCGTTATATGTTGTTAAATATTGACATTATTGACAGTAAATCAATAAAAAAAAATTTACTTATTCGTTTTTGTAAAAAATGTTTGTGTTGGCAGTTACTTGGAAAAGCAGTGTCACCAATATTTGATTCCTATACTCGATAAGTACCTAAGTTTAATTAAATGAACTAAATTGGGATTAAAAATATGAATCCTAAATGAATTATTGTTCAGTACACAAAAATGACAAGGGATTTAGTTCAAGAAATACTAGATGCCATCATAAATTTTTTTTATTTTTTTATAAAATGTATTGTATTGTATATAAATCAGAAACTATTAAAATATGTATGGTAACTTATTAATTTTGATTTTTATTGAAATAATTGACTTTTCAGCAATTTCATTCACCTGATCTAACATGATTGAGCCTAATCATTCTTTTAAAAGTGTTGAAGAAGAAAGGGATTATTACAAAAAATTGGCTATTACCTATGAAAAAAAGTAATTATTATTATTATTTTTTTTTTACTATTGCTTTAACCTTATTATTTCTGTAAAATTTGAGTGTTGTTCAACCTTTTCTTTTGCATTCAGCATTTTTAGTGTTAAATATATTCTTAAAATAACTCAGAATGCACAGAAACTTTTAACTTTGTTCTAAAAGTCCACATTTTGGGCTTCCCCCTTTTTTATAATTTTTTTTTCTTCTTAATTTTACAAGCTTTATAAAATTTATTTAAAATATTTATCTATTCAATATCTAAATGAAAGTCATTTTTCAATACTTCACAAAGTGAACATCTTGAGATTAAATGCTATTCTATCCTCTATTTCCAACCTTTTAGTTATTTCACTATCTTTAAATTTGTCACGCTGGTTAAATGTAGCAGTAATTAAAAATAAGATTATAGAATGAATGAACACTTTGTACATTTTATTTACAGAAATACTAATAAGATGATGTTTAGGAGTAGGACTGGGCGATATTAGAAATTATGTATCGTGATGCATCGTCAGTTTTGCATCGCGATATAGCGATGTATCACGATATAGTATTTTTGAATTTCATTTACTTGTAAGGCACAGAAAGTCAGATTTCTATCAAAACTTCATACTCAGATTGATTTAAATCAATTTATAAATTTGAAGATATATATGTTTTGCTTAAGAAAGATATTAAATAAATTGACTAC